>NC_056737.1:1168469672-1168629672 GCF_019279795.1 Protopterus annectens | reverse complement strand
CATCATTCATAAGATTGTAATGTTATAAATGAAAAACGAACAGTATTTCCATGGTTACATAGCAACTTTGTAGTATTCAAGCTTTTAATTGTCAAGGAATAGGGATAACATTTTAATTGACTATGGTGACCATGTTGTGCTGCTGAAATAATAAATAAAACTGTTACTTGACAAAAAATTCAGAATTAAGTGGGATATTCAAATGGTATCCTTGAAACTGCTAAGAAATTAAACAGGTGCTGTTCCTTATAAAAATGACAAGATGGCTCCCAAAAGAAAGCATGCAAGGACTCGTTTGCAAGCTTAGGCTTTGCCTTTTAGTAAAGAAAGGGGACATGTCTGCAGCAGTGGCAATTTTTGTCTCCTGGAGAATATTCAGGCAACTCCATGGACCTATCCACTAAGACCATTACATGTTTAATGACTCCACCACCAGGGGTGGGTATATTGGTGAAATGTTAAAACAATAACTGATGTGTTAATGCTTCAAAGTATAACCTCACTGCAGTGTGAGAAAAAGCAGACTAGGAATTTGTTTTTAAGTGGGTTAGTTCCACCTGGCAAACATTGTTCTATTTTGAGCCGCGCATAGAAAGTAAATAGTTTCAGGATTATCATATACATGTACAGTAGTTAGTAGCGGTTAATAATATGATTTTATATAAAATTTTGCATGATATAGAAATGTAGAACATGACCCATGTAATGGCACTGTGTAAATTAAGTGCATGGTATATATTTCATTGTCTAATAAATATATTTAAGTTGAAGGCAAAAAAAGAAGCAAAGAAAAGTCAGGAAGTGAAAATACAAGGAAAGCATTTTCTTTAAGCAAAGGCAGTGTACAGGCTGAAGGTAACATTGGGTGGCTACAGCCAGAATTGTGTAAACAAGGTAGCCAAGGCTGTGGAAGGAAGAGGGACACACACATTCAGGCTAAAAAAACAGGTAGAGCTTCTTCTGCCAGTGTCACTCATTTTATATCATGGTTTAAGCAGTCTAGGTACAGTAAATTCTTTAAGGCAGTTGAGTGAGGATTGGCATAGAAGTACTCTGTCGGCATTGACACTGAGAAGAGGCTCATTTGACAGCCTAAAGCCATTGGTAAAGTAGTGCATGCATGTAGAATAATGTATTCGTGGCTCTGTTCACCCCCAGTAGCCATCTTTCTTCACTCGTTCCTGAGTAATGCAAATGAACTGTGTAAAATGTGGTAAAAGGGATACTGTGTAATATACTAAAACAAGGAGGTGTAGAATTCCATGATTCTGTATGCATGTATGGAGACACTTAAGGCTAGTTATGTTTTGATGGAAAATGCAGTTGGAATAACAGAAAAAGTGAATAGTATGCATTTAGTGGTAGGAGAACAAGGACTTTTGATCTCTTCAGAGTAACAAGAGTGAAAATCTTCAGCACAGCAGGCATTCATATTGCATACTACAGTGAGTCAGTCTGATAATGACAGATAAAACGAAGAGCAGCAATAGAAACATAGTGCTTGTACTATACATTTTGTTTCATTGATTTCAGTTTTCTTTGTGGACAAAAGGATTTATTTTTGAATACCTTGCTACATATAGTACAGTGAAGGTAAATTCAAAAGCACCTCTGCTGCCATAACTCACTGCTACTGAACAGATGGGAAAGTTGCTGTACCAAAGGAAAAGATAAAATTAATCTGCCTTACACTTTCAGCACTGGAAACATCATGTTCAAAAGACAGAAACATGACAGTGTTTCTTGTTAAATGAATACTAGTAGAGTGACTCAGAAGCTGTCACTTTTCATCATCTGGGTGGAAGAAAAACCTGTTTAACTATGAGGATTATTTATTTTAAGTTAGGTGTTTAATTTCAGTTTGAACACCATAATGTGTAGGAACTGTTTTAGGTGTAGCCCACAAAGTTACAAAATGAACACACAATTCCTTGTGTTATGCTGTTTTCTTTTTTTTTTTGGACTTGCTATCTAATCACAAATGCATGATTATAATGTTAAAGGTGTCTTAGGCATTCTTTTCTGAGACTGCCCAATGGTAGTGGTTGTCTCTAATTTTAAATACTTTGCATCACATTTCTGACGAGGTTAAAAGCCCTTTTCATTGGTGGTGCAACATTCAGAAGGTGAAATTATAATAATGTAATCTGATTTATATAGGCACTTGCTGGTTTTCAAGTGCTTAATATTCCTTACATATATTTTCAGAGGAAAAACACTTGCAAGATGTAGATCTACTGGGTCAGCAAACCCATCATGATCATCTGGCAAAACATTTCAAGTTAGAGGCTTGACAGGAAGCAGGGTTTTCAAGGACAGAGACTGTAGGTAAAAGAAAAGTCTGTTATGTACCAAAGGTAGACTGGACTTAGTTCCACACAGCCATACTGGACATTTAAGGAGATTGAGCTATTATCCAAAGGCAAAGGAAAAAATATATTGAGAGTTCTGCTGTAGTGCTCATTCATTACCTGGCTGTGTATGACTAATGCTGAACCTTACATAAACCTCAGTGATGACTGCAGCTTAGACATTATATGTCATATCCCCCACTGTAGCCACTGACAGCTGACTTCCAAATTGTGATTTACCACTTCTAGAGAAAATTATTCCTGCATCTCAGCATTTAATATGGCTTTGCAGCATTGCAGTAGTGAGAAAGACTTATTTTTTGTCTTAGTACCAGTAATGAATGACTTAAGTAGGAAAAAATCTTATGTTAGGAGCATCACACGAAGAAAATGCTCCCAGTTAATTTCTATATGTGGTAGGAGTTTGTTTTACAAACCTATCTTGTGATAGAGATTGTCAAAATGAAATTCAAGGCTGCAACAATCTAGATACAAATCCATGTTCAGCATTTCACTTTTAATAAGTGTCAGCTACTAGCAGGGGTGAAAATAATTGGAATTATGTCAAGTACCCTTTGCAGTGTTGTTACAACTTTCTAAAACCTAGCAAGATTTATATAAAAAGGATAATTAAAAAGCATAACTTACCTATATATCATTTAAGTTTTTACACAGGTGACCAAAGCTTTGTGACATTTCTCACAGAAGAGGAAGGAGTGGCTGATGCTTGCCTGTTTTGCTTTTAAATATTATTATTTGCAAAGTATTAAGTCTGATATCTTAATATTTAAATATATCGTTTAGTGAATGATAGTCATCAAAAGCTAAAAAAAAAACACTATTTGTACTAAGTTACTACTTTAATTGTGAAAAACATGTAGCTTATAGTAGAGCAGACTGCAAAGCCATGTACAGTAATTGCCCACAGATTTTTGTAGTGATATTTAAATGTGTGTCAGTGTCTAGACAGAATTTATATGCAATTTACACCAAAAGATAACTGCATACATCAAGGAGACTTGTTTATTAACAGGAGGAAGTGGTGTAATTACACTTAAAATTAGCATATTAATGTGAAGACATAACTGACGTGAATTATACATGTATATTTTTCTTACTTGGCTGTGCGCTGTCCTGACATTGTTAAGGCTCACATGTATACATGACTATAAATGCCAGTATTATATTTTGGATTGTAAAGCCCCAGACCTACAGGATGTACATACAGCCATAAGCAATATTCAGAGGAACTATTGGGTACATCAGTAGATGTCAATTTATTTATTTATTGTCCAGCTAATATGAGTAGTATCAGCAGGGTTCTGCCAAGCATAATGTTACTTTGACTGTCTTGATGAGCAGCCCTTACATTTACTGTAACCAGAGAGATGGCTGTACCCCGTACATTTACTGTAACCAGAGAGATGGCTGTACCCCGTACATTTACTGTAACCAGAGAGATGGCTGTAGCCTGTACATTTACTGTAACCAGAGAGATGGCTGTGCCCAGTACATTTACTGTAACCAGAGAGATGGCTGTAGCCCATACGCTTACTGTAACCAGAGAGATGGCTGTAGCCTGTATATTTACTGTAACCACAGAGATGGCTGTAGCCTGTACATTTACTGTAACCAGAGAGATGGCTGTAGCCTATACATTTACTGTAACCAGATAGATGGTTGCAGCCTGTACATTTACTGTAGACAGAGAGATGGCTGTAGCTTGTCCATTTATTGTAAGCAGAGAGATGGCTGTAGCCTGTACATTTACTGTAACCAGAGACATGGCTGTAGCCTGTGCATTTACTGCAGCCAGAGAGATGGTTGTAGCCCATACATTTACTGTAACCAGAGAGATGGCTGTAGCCTTTACATTTACTGTAACCACAGAGATGGCTCTAGCCTGTGCATTCACTGTAACCAGAGAGATGGCTGTAGCCCGTACATTTACTGTAACCAGAGAGATGGCTGTAGCCCATACACTTACTGCTACCAGAGAGATGGCTGTAGACTGTACATTTACTGTAACCAGAGAGATGGCTGTAGCCTGTACACTTACTGTAACCACAGAGATGTCTGTAGTCTGTAAATTTAACGTAACCAGATAGAATGCTTTAGCCTGTACATTTACTTGTAACCAGAGAGATGGCTGTACCCTGTACATTTACTGTAACCAGAGAGATGGCTGTAGCCTGTACATTTACTGTAACCAGAAAGATTGCTGTAGCCCATATATTTACTGTAACCAGAGTGATGGCTGTAGCCCGTACATTTACTGTAACCAGAGAGATGGCTGTAGCCCATACATTTACTGTAACCAGAGAGATGGCTGTAGACTGTACATTTACTGTAACCAGAGAGAAGACTGCAGCCTGTACATTTACTGTAACCACAGAGATGGCTGTAGCCTGTACATTTACTGTAACCAGAGAGATGGCTGTAGTCTGTACATTTACTGTAACCAAAGAGATGGCTGTATCCCGTCTATTTACTGTAACCATAGAGATGGCTGTAGCCCGTACATTTACTTTAACCACAGAGATGGCTGTAGCCTTTACATTTACTGTAACCAGAGAGATAGCTGTAGCCCATCCATATACTGTAACCAGAGAGATGGCTGTAGCCCGTCCATTTACTGTAACCAGAGAGATGGCTGTAGCCCGTCCATTTACTGTAACCAGAGAGATGGCTGTAGCCCGTACATTTACTGTAACTAGAGAGATGGCTGTAGCCCGTACATTTACTGTAACTAGAGAGATGGCTGTAGCCCGTACATTTACTGTACCAGAGAGATGGCTGTAGTCTATCCGTTCGCTGTAACCAAAGAGATGGCTGTAACCTATCCATTTACTGTAACCAGAGAGATGGCTGTAGCTTGTACATTTACTGTAACCACAAAGATGGCTGTAGCCCGTCCATTTACTGTAACCAGAGAGATGGCTGTAGCCCATCCATTTACTGTAACCACAGATATGGCTGTAACCTGTCCATTTACTGTAACCAGAGAGATGGCTGTAGCCCGTCCATGTACTGTTACCAGAGAGATGGCTGTAGCCCGTCCATTTACTGTAACCAGAGAGATGGCTGTAGCATGCACATTTACTGTAACCAGATAGATGGCTGTAGCCCTTCCATTTACTGTAACCCGAGAGATGGCTGTAGCCTGTACATTTACTGTAACCAGAGAGATGGCTGTAGCCCGTCCATTTACTGTAACCAGAGACATGGCTGTAGCCCGTCCATTTACTGTAACCAGAGAGATGGCTGTAGCCCGTCCATTTACTGTAACCAGAGAGATGGCTATAGCCCATACATTACTGTAACCAGAGAGATGGCTATAGCCCTTCCATTTACTGTAACCAGAGAGATGGCTGTAGCCCGTCCATTTACTGTAACCAGAGAGATGGCTGTAGCCTGTCCATTTACTATAACCAGAGAGATGGCTGTAGCCCATCCATTTACTGTAACCACAGAGATGGCTGTAGCCTGTACATTTACTGTAACTAGAGAGGTGGCTGTAGGCCGTCCAGTAACTGTAACCAGAGAGATGGCTGTAGCCCATCCATTTACTGTAGCCAGAGAAATGGCTGTAGCCCATCCATTTACTGTAGCCAGAGAGATGGCTGTAGCCTGTCCATTTACTGTAACCAGAGAGATGGCTGTAGCCCATCCATTTACTGTAGCCAGAGAGATGGCTGTAGCCCGCCCATTTACTGTAGCCAGAGAGATGGCTGTAGCCCGCCCATTTACTGTAGCCAGAGAGATGGCTGTAGCCCATCCATTTACTGTAACTAGAGAGATGGCTGTAGCTCGTCCATTCACTGTAACCAGAGAGATGGCTATAGCCCATCCATTTATTGTAACCACAGAGATAGCTGTAGCTCATACATTTATTGTAACCAGAGAGATAGCTGTAGCCCGTATATTTACTGTAACCAGAGAGATGGCTGTAGCCTGTACATTTACTGTAGCCAGAGTGATGGCTGTATCCTGTACATCTGCTCTAACCAGAGAGATGGTTGCAGCCCCTCCATTTGCTGTAGCCAGAGAGGTGGGTGTAGCCCATCCATTTACTGTAGCCAGAGAGATGGCTCTAGCTCATCCATTTACTGTAGCCCATCCATTTCCTGTAACCAGAGAGATGGCTGTAGCCTGTACATTTAATGTAACCAAAGAGATGACTGTAGTCTGTCCATTCACTGTAGCCAGAGAGATGGCTGTAGCCCGTACATTTACTGTAACCACAGAGTTGGCTGTAGCCCATCCATTTACTGTAACCAGAGAGATGGCTGTAGCCCATACATTTACTGTAACTAAAGAGATGTCCATCACCCGTACATTTACTGTGACCAGAGAGATGGCTGTAGGCTGTACATTTACTGTAACCAGAGAGATGGCTGTAGCCCATACATTTACTGTAACCACAGAGATGGCTGTAGCCCGTACATTTACTGTAACCACAGAGATGGCTGTAGCCTGTACTTTTACTTTTACCACAGAGATGGCTGCAGCCTGTACATTTACTATAACTAGTTAGATGGCTGTCGCCCGTACATTTACTGTAGACAGAGAGATGGCTGTAGCCCGTACATTTGCTGTAACCAGAGAGATGGCTGTAGCCCGTACATTTGCTGTAACCAGAGAGATGGCTGTAGTCCGTACATTTACTGTAACCACAAAGATGGCTGTAGCCCATACATTTACTGTAACCACAGATATGGCTGCAGCCTGTACATTTACTGTAGACAGAGATATGGCTGTAACTTGTACATTTACTGTAACCAGAGAGATGGCTGTTTGATCCTACTGTTTATTATTGCTTATGCAGAACTGAGTTTGTATTTTAACTTAAGTATGTGTTGTGTTTGTTGAAACCCTTCATGGTCAACATGGCATGCATATGTCTAAGGCTTTTACTTCTTTGGTGAGATACAGAGACTGTATACTCATTCATTAGGACTTTATATATTTTTTGTACTTTCAGTTTCTGTATGAAGAGCTAATGTTAGCCTTGTTTTTTGTCTGCTATCAAAACATCTGTTTCCACCATTTGTCATTGTGTATGCTTATTTCATTTCTGAAAATTATTTTCTTTTTTTATCTATTTTATTTTTTTAATGTTTTGTTTTATTAGCTTAGAAAAATTTACAATATTTGATAAGTGGTTCTTTGTTCTTTCACTTTCTTGTCATCCAAATGGGTTGCAGAGTCTCATAACTTCTGTCAGTGCCTTTAAGT
Organism: Protopterus annectens; assembly: GCF_019279795.1. Lineage (NCBI taxonomy): Eukaryota > Metazoa > Chordata > Ceratodontiformes > Protopteridae > Protopterus > Protopterus annectens. Next base: position 1,168,622,083 of record NC_056737.1, on the reverse strand, counting down.
CAATTCGGGATTTAAAAATTTTGGCGTATCCTACATCCACAAATGTTCTCTTAAAGCAGAAGGCAAGACTTTTTGATCAAAATTCAGACCTGTTACAGTTTGGTTTATTTTTTCAGCAATTGTTTGCATTCTTTTCCTTTTGGTTATATTATGGTTACAGAGAACTGTCATAGTATGCACAACTAACTGGAATCCTGTTTAAATCCTGATTTTTGATACTCCAGTTCAGACTGCAGTTACAATACTCTTATTTTTAATATGTTTCAGAAATATTTAACTCTCCGATGTAGTGGTTTAAGAAAGCATAAAGGTTTGAAGTTATGTTTAAACCTCTTAGCACATGAATTTTGAACAAAGCCAAAATAATGGGGGAATAGACACCCAAAACTGGGGACAATTTTAAATATTGATCTTATGAATTTAGAAAGTTGATAGAATAACGGGTTTTGTGTTACCTTGCATTTTCTGATGGAAATGAAATCTGAAACTCAAATGTCTGTCATAATTTGGTGACTTCCATCCTTAATAATTTCCCAGAAGATCACAAATTTTTATAAGGAACAGACCAAAAGTAAGAGGCAAACATTTGGACATTTAGCAAACATGTGGGCAGTTGAGAGTTATGGTTTAGACATTCAAATGTACAGATTACACCTCCCTAAACCACACCTTTTTGCCTAATGGATTCAGTAGCAGATTATGATTGGGCCAGTGATCATTTTGCATTCATGATGGATGTCAACAAATTCACCTTATGAGAGAAGCAGAGCTCAAGGGGGGTGAATCTAACATCATGGGTCATAACTCTTAGTGGTATATGGAGCTACCAGTGGGAGAGAATGAAAAGTGCAAGAGAGCTAAGTGTTTTACCACTTTGAAAGATGCAGCACGTTAAAGCTGTTACTTCTTTATAGTACATGTTTCACCGTACTACAACCCAGAGAGTAAGAAAGAAACTGTAGGAGAGCAAAGTGTTTTACAGCTTTGAAATCTGTAACACTCAGCACTGCTTCACAAATACAAGCCAGAAGTGAAATGTATCTGATGTTGTCACAGCTTTAAATGCTGCAGTACAGTTTGTGATGTCACACACACAAAAGAAATGTGGCAGCTTGAATGCTTGTAATTTTATTTTATTTTATATGTCTGTTAATAGCTGGGAAAATCTTACTAAGCTGATGGTCCATTTTCAGCAGAGCCTGGGAAGAAAAGCTCCACAATATATTCAAAAACACTTAAACAATAGATGAGTATATGCAAGGGGAGAAGGCCTTGCAACAAATTAAATATTTACAATAAGTTGGGGAGAAAGGCTCAACAAAAGCACACATAATGCCAATAACATTTCTTGCCGTTGTTTCTGCTTTAGCGCAAGAATAGAGCTTAAAAGTGTTGATATATGCATAGCACACTTTGCTAAGCACCTTGCTTACATCAGAAAGGTACATAAAAGAGTTGTCTTCTTTCTAAGTAGGTAATTGTTGTGCACCATCTACTGCAAGCTGTTTAGCCACCCCTCTCCTGATAACATCTATCTCTTCCTAAAGATCCTAACATTCTGCAAACATGAGACAAAATGGCTACTGGCTTATGCCATCTCCGTCATTCCAGCTGCTTACCTGATTTCTCGACAACTTGCAGGGACTACAAAAAGTGAAATTGGGCACCTTTGTGGACCCCACCCATTCTGCTCATATAGCAGGCAGAATGTATTTGTTTGTATCTCTGCCAGCCACTGCCAACAGTGGCAAGTTACTCCACCCTGTTGCGGCAGTATGATGACTCCGCATTTCCTACAGTACATCAGCAGGAAATGATGATGTGACATTTCCTGCAGCTCATCAGCCCAGAATGTTCACTTATTCCTTCTTTGTATACACTAAGTAGGCCACTTTTCACCAACATAGAAGAACTGCCACTATGTTGCACAAGTTTTTGTTGGTCAGCTGTTGTATGTCAGTTTATAAGTGCCTCTGATCTGGGTTGTGGCTGAAACTGGTTGGATCAGTCCTTTTGCAGAAACAAATAGAAAAGTAAGCCCTAGGCTCAGCAGTGGGGAAGTAAACATAGTCTGACTTTTTTCAAAAATAGCTTAATCATTCAAGAAAGTCCTTTTCAGAACTTCTCCTCACTTATGCTCTAGTAGTTTAAATGAAACATCATATTCCTTTGAACAAAGTTTTTACTCTGAAACATCTTTCACTGATGCATTTTTATAGTAACTGTTATACGTGCAGTTTTTGTGTTTCTAGAATGGATTCTCATCTATTACACACTAAATATTTGCGATGAGGCTTTACTGATCAAACACCATTACCTGTAATACTGCTGACAAAGCTGCCACAGTAAATCACCTGTATTAGCAGCATATGTAATTTTGACACCATACGATGACAGAATGCAGAACTGAGACACACTTAAAGAAAGAAAATAACATATCTGATGGCAGTGCAATGTCAGTGAAGCAACAGGTAGCACACTCACCTTTGATGTAGAAGGCCGTGGGTTCTAGTCGCACACTAGGTATTTGCTCGAGTTGATAGAAGCTCGTGTGAATATAAAAGATCCCATGACACCTGTCGAAAAGACTAAGGAAGCTCCTGATGAACTTCTAAATTTCTCCTAGTAGTATCAGTACCACCTCGGGTCTCCCCTGAAAAGTGATTACTGGCTTAGTGGGACCAACCCAGTCAACAAAAGGATAAATAAAAAATATATATATTTTTTAACTTCCAGTACAGGCTTTGTATTTCTACTCAAGGTCTGAGATATAACCCTGATGTATCCGAGTTAAAACACATGGGATCCTGTAAAGTGTACTGAGGAGAGACAGGAAGATGAGAAAAAAGAGTGGCAATATCGTCAGTATCGTATGAACTGTATAGTCTGACATCTTAATAGTGTTTGAGAAGAATTTCTCAATTATTAAACAAATAAATGGTGAGCTTTGTTTTACGTCCACCACTATGACTGGCATGAGACAGTTGGTACAAAATATAAATCGCAAAGAAGTGCCAGCCAACATGGGTGGTCTTGTCCTAGCAGCCTCAGTGTATTTTGCTGCTGTCTCCAATAGTTTATTAAATGCACATTTAACCCCTTCAGATAAAGCATTTTAAAGGAAAAAGGGAGACGCATCTGTTTTTTTTTTCACTCCCTCCAGTCTCAAAAGACTGCTGAAAAACATAATATGTAGACAGTAACCATATTTTTTTTCAGACACCTTTATTGAATTATCACTTCTGACATAGGAAAATTTACATTCATATAAAAGTAATTAAACTATAGTAACTTAAACATTATACTTCAGATATATTGCTATATATCATATACCCTAACCAATGTTACATAAATTATTCAATTCCTGCCTTTTTTTAAACAAGATACATCTTTATTAAACAATCACTTACTACATAGGCAGTCATACATTTGTATAAATGAAAACAAACCATACTGACACACTCCCAGTTGCAAACATTATACATCACTTATAATCTACCCAATCATTCTCACTCAAACGTTAGTAACTATCTTGAGATTTATGAAGTATTATCGCTGCACAATCTTTAATAAAAACTTGGGCAAATTTGAACTGTTTTCCTGTTGTACACTATCCTTAATGTTTCTTTTTTCTTTCTGCTCAGCCCACATGCTAGTCCATCACTTCGTTTTCTTTTTCTGACAAAACTGTATGTGGGAAGACATTCCAACAAGACAAACTCATTGTTAAAAGCTACCTCATTATAAGTGACTGATATAACTGAGTGTTTTCAGTTGTGTCCTGTTAGATTCTCTCCAGGTAGAAACTCAAAGCCCTCATCACATCCAGACTGCATTTTTTCTCACCTGCTAGCAGGTGCAGCTGTACAGAATAATAAGACGACATCAGAAATTTCTTATTCTAAAACTTATTTCACAGAACATTTTTTACTGAGTTCTCTCATAAAATCATGTTCTGAAAATGAATATTGAGATACGTATAGAGACACAAAATAAGAAACACACAGCCACTTGATATCCCATTGTCTTTTCATGGGAGTGTCTGAGTTCTGCCAGCTTGAGGCCCCAAAATTAAAATTTTGGGGATTGTGTTTCTCCTCTGGTGGAACAAGTTTTGCAGTTGAGGGAAGTCACATATAAGGTCTTGAAAACAGAAATGTTTAACTGCTGGTTTTAAAAACTTAAAAGCATAATTGAACTTAGTCTGAGGATCTGTAAATACACAAAATAATTTTAGAACCCTAGGCCCATATGTTCTTATTCACCAACTGCTGGAGGCAGTGGTCCTTGTTTTCAGGTTTTAGGATAGTTTCAGCTTTTGGGTCGCTGGGTTGTTTAAAGGTGAAATACAGGATCTTATTTGGAACTCAGGATCTTTATTTCTAAGAGAATTCGGATGAGGGCTCCCATTTCCTTACTGCCTTGTCACCCATTTAGAATGTCATACTAGAGCTTACTGTTTTTTAAATGTATAGATACAGGTAGGAAAGTGCATAATTCTTTTGTAGGACTGACTTGGCCATTAGTGGTGTCCATACAAGCACTGCCGATGTGTGTAGAAGCCATAACACCCTAAGTACGTTAAGCTTCGGAACTGGGGATTAAGCAGTGAGCACTTCTAACTGAATCATTTAAACATTAATTTCCCTGTACTGTTGGCACAGGGAGTAGGTGATGGTATGCATGTTTTATTCCCTGAGTATATGATGGTCTGAGTAAAGAATTGTTTGCCCAGAATAGGAGCATTTATAGTCATTATACTTAAAAATTGTGTACATTAAATCAAAAACGTGTTCTGACGGTTGCAGCCAGCATGTAGTCAAATTTTGTTGTGTAAGAGAGGACATACTCACTGCAGAAGTGTCTTAGAAAGGTTACATAGGACTTTTACAACTGCCTTATAAAGAAGCACTACACGAATAAGGAGATGTTGGCAGATTTTAAAGAGTTGTTCAAAACCTGGAATAACAAGTCACATCTGAAACATTAGAGTCATGCTGAAAGCTTTAGCAGCACTCTCCGATCTTTCCTGCTGGTTAACGTCTCTATCCTGGAGACTCGGGAAATCCATGATAAGGACAGCTAACTATGTCAGTAAAGAAGTACACTGTGGGATTTTATACTTTTTACTGAAAAGCTCAGGCAGGAGATTAAAATATAAAAATGTTTTTAGCCCCTCCAACATTTTTAGCAGGAGGATGCATACCCTTTAAAATCCTAAATTATTGTTTCCTTAATGATGTAAAGTTCCCAAGCCTTAGTTTTCTACAACTCCCTAAGTACAGCTGGCAGTTACTTTTGGGTGGTGGCACATTCACCTAAGGGGTTTGTTTTTCTGTAGGCGTATGTTATTCCCATTGTCCCCAAAGTGTCCTTCTCGCTGGTTTCACTCCCTTTTGTTGAGTCACTGAGTTATGCAACATTTGCCTTCATGGTTGCTATGCTGTGGGCATTTCTGTTGTTTGAGAAATGACAAGAGAAGCCAGCCCTATCCTTTATATATTCTTCTTCAGTGGAGACTTGCAAATATGTCTTTTTTGTCAATTAGCTGTGTCCAGAATCAACACAGATCAAAGAAATATGGGTTTTGTTTTCTTAAAACAGATTTTGGAGTATCAGGTCTGTACGAATCTCTGAATATCAGCGACTGTTATTTCATTCCCTAAGTGCCCTTTTGCTTTCATTTCAGATAAATTTGTACCTTTTGCCAGTGATATCATCTCTTACCAAGATGTTTGTGAAGTGACTGGCATTGCAACTCCTAGAATCCTGACACAAAAACAACATTGGTTTTGGATTGACATCCCTATTTGACCTGTTTTGGATGTCATACATGCTAACACTCATAAAAATGCTTAATGATGCAGTATTCATTAATTTTAAAATGGGCTTTGACACTGTGTACGACCCTCTGCTTCATGAGCAAATATGAAGGTTATTTCTGTCCTAGCTCTTCCATTTGGTTCTAAGACTTGTATCTTAATGGCAGAAGTGTTTCCTAACTATGGAAATACAATATTTATTACCATATAAAAGCTGTACATCTGTACCACTGCCAGAAAAGATGCAAGTCAAAAATAATGCATATGTATGTATGTGTATATGTGACGTGCACACTAACACACACACACACACACACACACATGCATGCATGTGTGTGTGTGTATAAAATGTATATACATGCACATAAAATTAAACTACTAATCAACTTCACTTATTGTAACAACTGGAGAGCATTTTCTTCCATGGTAAGACATCTGCCATTTACTGCTTTCCATATCATTAACACTATGTCCACTAATAATAATAATAATAATTATAATAATAATAATAATAATGCTAAAAGCTGCCATGTTGTACTGCAAACATATTGTTACTCAGCCAAAACAATCGTGACTACATATTCAAGCACCAGCTTCCATACTTCATACCTTATAATAATTCCTTTTAAGTACTGTTTCTTCTTTCTCTCCTAATAAATGCTACATAAAACACCACAAGTAGCAGCAAAGTACCTGCTTCTCTCGCCTACTCTCTACCTAGCCCACAGAAGCAGTTGTACCTGCCCTTTCTTGCTATTAAAAATCTTGGTACATCATTCCATCTCAGGACAAAAACTGAAAAGTACACTTCTAGTCACCCTATATAGCCCTGCCCCATGATCTCTAAAAGTCATCCCCATTAAATTTTGCAGAATTTATAATAAGCTACCCTAGCGTCTTGGTTATCACGTCAAGTCCTGCCTTAGTAATAACTGAAATCCAGCTAATACCTCATTTGCTTGATTCTGAAATGGCTTCCCCAAGATATTACATTTCAGACACTGTACAGTTCATAAAGGAACTCCTTCATCTTTAAGGACATACTGATTTCACAAAACACTCTTCCCATCTGCGCATACTAATATGCACTGACTCACTGTTTATCACACACAAAATAAATCCAGCCACACAAATTATATTGAGAAGCATTTGCATTGCCCTTAGACGCCGCAAAAACATAACAAGAAACATCCTTTTCCAGATCACTGACGGTATCCTCATTGAAACAATGTTGCTAAGTGATTTTAACAATGACAGGTAGCCCTCACACAATTCTGTCGTCATACCTGGTATCACCCTTACCCAGTGGCATTCAGTCTTTTTGTGGTTGTGAAACTGTAGAGAAGCCATAGTGCTATTCAGGGATCCCCATTCATTCCACTTGATAAGGGCATGGTATTTTATAATAAGCTTTTAATAATTGTTTATTTAAATTTATGATGTTCATCGTGATTATCATTGCTGCAGCAGCCTAAGCTTATATGGATTATATCCTACATAGGATGTAACATCTGGACAGCTTCCAAAGCTGCAGGCACCTTACACTCATCCAAACAATTAGCCAGCTTGAGCTGAGTTTACTAAAAGTCAGGTTTGAGCGCTGAGCCCTTCACAACTTTTGTGTCGCCAAGAAGAACAGTCATCTGTGGGCTTTCAAGGATTAGTACTCAGCTATCGCTGTTCTGTTGCTGGGCAGATATGTTCCCTTCAGGGAAAAAACTTCCACTTTACTATTTTGTCACTGAAAACTTACCTTTTTTTCTGAAAAATAAGTACTTTTATCTGGGAAAAGGTGTTCATGTTGACTGTCTCTTGATCTTTATATACTTTTAAACAGGAACACACTTTGTTACTTTTGTGGTAAAAAGTTAAATCTTATTTAAAACTACTTTTTCTAAGGAGAAACTGATGTTATTTAACTTTTAGTGGGCTGAGGAAAGTATTTAAACTGTTTTTTTTTCTTTTTCCCCCAGGAAAAGGTTACTTTTTTATTGTAGTTTTCTATTTTACTGATTGTTGCTGCTACATTTCCCTGGGAATCAAGCACCATTTTTGACTTCACAATTATTAAGCAACCTTTGTCACCACAGAAGGCTGGAAATTTGCCTCAAAAGCAAGGGAGTTGACTCTGCTGTGGGCAAAGCTGGATCTTCAGACCACTCATCTTTTTCTTCAGATCCCTCTTGTTTAGTCCCTTTAGCCACCATGGACTGGGGGTCAGACAAGGGAGAGCCACTCTTGTCTGTCTTGGAAGAAGGGCCAGGGAGAGTGCCCTTGTTTAGCCAGAATGTTGTGCCCATTCCTGGGGAAGTTATTGCTGGCAAAAATGGGTCTGTTTCTTCAGAAATTCCTGTCAGAAAGAAACAGAAAACTAAACAATGTGTCCTCCATCAGTAACTCTGGACAGGAATAATTTTTAGGTTTGCTCTGAGTTTTGTGCAGGCTCTTGACTCTTCTCATAAAGTTGTTTCTGGTAAGAGAAAAAAGGATTCCTCTTTCCCTGAAGAGATTCAAGAGTGTGAACCTGTCAGAGATTGTGAGGAGGAGAGATACATTTTTTTCTTAGGATTCTGGAGAGTGTGTGGTATCTGATTCTCCATATGAAGTATTCTGTTTCTCTGAAACTGCTTAGTTTTGCAGTCCCTCAAAATGGGTCTATATCACGTTGTCGAACTTTTAAAAGTTCAAATGTTTCAACAAAGATCTCCGTACATTGCGGAATGGGAAGATTTCCCTTTTCTGCACTGTAGTGTGATTTCAGAGTTGGTATATTTAAAGAGTGGGGGGTGTGGGGGTGCAGGGGGCCTTCCCCCCATACTTAAACCGTTCAAGTAGGTTTTTTCCTTTGGTTTATTATTTTTATTACATTTTCGAACTTTTAAAAGTTCGATCATATGGTGTCGACCATATGACGTTCAAACTTTTAAAAGTTTGATTATGTAATATAGACACCTCAAAATGAATATGATTTGTTACAACTGGAATACTATAGGAATTGGGTGTGTGGGAAACACTAGACACCAGGGATGTTGTTAAAAAGTGTATATGTGTGTAAATATATATGTATGTGTGTTTTTATATATATATATATATATATATATATATATATATATATATATATATATATATATATATATAGACACACACACACACACACACACACACACACATATATATATATATATATATATATATATATATATATATATATATATATATATAAAACAAGGCAAAAAGAGATTTGAACTGCACCCTTAACATTTGAAACCCCTGCATTAGCCCACTGCTGTAACTCATAAGTTTGTGCAGCATGCATGTTTTCTGCTGTATAGAGAAGATCTTGGGCATTATTTAATGCCTGCAACAGGTTGTAATGTACAAGGGAGAGGCTGTGAAATGTTAGGCATGCCTCATCCATATGAATCAGATAACACAATTCAAGTGCAAGTTGGATATTTGGATGGGAATAGGAAATCCATCCAGGTTTGGCACCTATGTCTCTGATGGACACAGGCAGCCTGTAAATGGTTCATCTCCCAAGCCAACTTGGGATACATGGCTAGGCTTAAAAAGGCCGTTGTGGTCATTAGCCTAGTACACACCTATGGACCTATGAGCATAAGCAGCTTGTGCCCTAGGAGAAATGCGAAACATGAATGTCTGGCAGTACAAAATGATTGTAATCATCTGTGAATTACCTCAGCCGGGGAAAGAAGACATCATGGAAGGTCCGACTACAGGGACAAGTTAGGGGTTATGTGGTGTGTGTGTGTGTGTGTGCACGTGTGTGTGTGTGTGTGTGTGTGTGTGTGTGTGTGTGTGCACACGCGTGCACACATGTGCATTTTACTTTGGGCTTTTGTGTATGGGAAAGTGACAGAGAAGGGAAGGGTGCTTGTTTACTCAATGTGGCCACCACAGTTATTTATCACGGTAAGTGCCCTATCTGCACTTTGTGGTAGTTAACTGAGATTCATAGACTTGCAAACTAGCCAGTAATGAGGTCTTTCCACTTTGCAGGTGATGTGCATATGAATCACAAAATACTGCATTGTGGTAGCAGGGTTGTTTATTTTTTTTACCATGGGCCTTATGGCACACGCCGAGGCTCTTAATGAATCCCTGGGACAGTTGTTTTATAAAATGGATCATCACCATATCTGGCTGTATGTTGATGCTTCAAGCAAATAAATCTGTTTTTATCCAGCTAAACTTGTTTGTCTGTTAGTTCTAAGACTTTTTCATCTTTATTGTGGCACATATGGGACTCATGGTTACCAAGTTTTGTTAAAATAAATTGGATGCGTATATTTTTGACTGTGGTGCTTTTTAATGGGTTTCTGTTAATTTTAATTCCAAACATATTTCTGTGTTTTTTGATTATTTTAGAAACCCTATCAGAACAATAGTGCACCTTTGATGCTTATGATCCTCATTGATTCTTTTAATGAATAATCATTGGAGACCACTGCAGTCATGTGCAGAAAATTATAGTATTCACGCTGAGCCCTCCAGTTAACAGGGAAAGTGAAGATGGCTGTACTTTGACAAAGGTAGCAGATGCACTAAAATAGATAATGATGCTGTAAAACAGATGTGTGGTACTGATTTTAACTCGGGCAAGTTTGTAGACCTTTAAAATAAACTTGGCTTTACTGCTTTCATTAGACAGACAGGCTGATGAAAAAATGGAAACTTTCTACCACACTGCATGATTTGGTAGGCAGTCATATGAGGTTTGGAGATTATATTAAAAGGCATTTTGATGAATATGTTTTTAATGTCCTGTCTAAAAATAATTTTCATAATTTGATGAAATTTATTGTCTTGACATATTAAACAGTGGACTAGAAAATGTATTCGATGTGAAAAATATTTCACAGATGACCTGGTGTTTTTCTATCTACTTCTGCTTCTGTTCCTTGTTATTCTTTGAAAAGGTATTTTGAAGTTTTGAGAGAAACAAACTTCAGGGTCATGTTTCTGTTAAAATGCATAATTTCCTTAGACATGTGCACTTTTTCAGCTGATTTACCCCTTTCATCCTTCTTGGGCCAAGTAGCCTAAACCATTGCAGCATCCAATAAGAATGCAAGTTTGGGTGTTCTTCCATCAGAATATCCAATATGAATGCAAGTTTGGGTGTTCTACCATCACAATATCCAATAAGAATGCAAGTTTGGGTGTTCTTCCAGTTTAGGATAGAGAGAGGAGAGTTTGTATTGCCTTTGGAAAGAATATTTGTTCTTGTAGCTCTGTAGCTGTTAGTGCTTTGGATTACTTTGTATTTTTTTTATTATAAAGACTTTATTAATTTGTAAAACTCAGAACAATATAGTGGCACAAAATAAGGGGGCTGCCCCCCCCCCCCCTTTTCAGGTTTCCAAAACAGTTGGCACATAATGCAAAATGCTGATTTAAATTAGCAGTCACTCACATAAATTGCATTACAATCTGGCCCACAGGCATTCTGTGAGAAAATACGATCTAGTACAGACTGAATTTAGAAAAAATGTAGGCCATTATGTGATTTATTGTACCCATGAGTGCAAACTGACAGTTTCTGCCACCTAGAAATAGTTTCCTGAATTTAAGGATGATCTGAGCTGCTTTCACTGGACTATGTGCAGGTTTACCAGTGATGTAGTATTTAACCAAGAGGGTAGCAATGAAGAGTATTAATTATATCTGGTGCAGCTTTTTAAGATGCATAGAGATATTTAGCTAAATGAAGGGTCACCATGCCTTAAAACTGATGATTTTTTTAAAAAAACAGTTTCTCTATCATCACTCTATACAAAGTGGGAGGCACTTATAGTCCCAGAGTAGGTGTAATAGGTCTGTTGTTTCTGCTGGAAGCTCTATCATTTTTGGATATTTTATCTCTAATGTAGACTTGTCTGGCTAGAGTCAGGTAGCATTGTAAGCAATCATGTATTCCACATAGATAAGTGTCATTAAAGAACTGTGTTTGTATTTTCCAGTGTTTGTGGCCATTGGGCAGTAGCATGATCTTTGTTATAGCAAGTCATTCTATTATTTAAAAAATCCAATATCTAACATATGATTGTTTAATGAGATATGTTTAAGATTCTAAATATAGATTGTACTGTAGTATTGAACTTGTGGGCATTCCTGAGTATTCACTTCACTTGTATAATATGTTATTAGTGGGAATATTCTAGCCACTCATTTCCTCATTAAGTTTGCTTGTGGAGTGGCCTTTTGGGAAATGTTAATTTACTTACTTGTTTATTTATTTTGTTACACACTTGATGCTATCTAAGGAGCAAACGTCAATCAGCTTTGCTAAAAAAAAAAAAAAAAAGGTTATTACATTTAGGTAAAGTGGTTGAAACCAAGAGACCCAGAACTTATTGTAAAATTTTGATTTTTAGTAAATTGAAACACACACACATCCTTCTCCAGTCAACATTCTGTAATCCATTTCCCCAACATTGCTAACATTCATTTTAAATATTTCCTGAATTTGTGTGATGGTTACCTTTTGGAGGATGCATGTTTATTTACTTGGAGTGTTATTTTTTTTGCTCCTGGTTCCCTGATTCTGATTTTTACTAACTACATTTACTGTTTCTTAACACAGTTGTGATATTGCAGCTTGTGCAGATACTGTGTACATCCTTGCAGGGTGTTTCACCTTTGAACATGGTTGTATGACCATGTAGTTAGCTTATCTCATTAGGGAGGTCTGAGGCAAACCTCCCATGATGTAAAAACAATGTGCTGTTCTTGTGCAGTTCAGATTTACTAGTAGTTATCGTTCCACTTACGTTTGAGCAATCACTTAGCCATTTGTGAGATTGGGAATTGATTGAAACTCTTCTAGACTGTTTTCTCTAAAATGAACAAACTTTCTTATCTGAAAGTGTATTTTGAAGTTTAGGCATTTTAATATTTCATGTATTTGTTTCTACCTGACAAAATATTTAATTATATTGTTAATCTTTTAAACTGGGCTGTTGCAGGATGTCAGAAGGTGTTTCTAGGATGTAAAATATTGTGAAAAACTAATTTATTTTAATCACAGATATTGTCACTAGATTATTTATGATCAGCATGTTTTTGCATCAAGATCTTGAGTTTCTCAAGGCTGTTGCTGAAGTTTAGCACTAAGGAGCTTTTGAGAATATCCATCATTCCCACTGGTGCAGTAGCCTTTAGGTTGTATGGATTGTGTCTTGTCCAAGACAAAGCTGGTCAGCTTCCAAAAGCTCTGGCTTCTTCATTCATTTGCACTCTGACTGCTGATTGGACAGCCCTGAGGAAGGAAAATAAGCAGTCAGATCAGAACATTTTCAGTACTTTATTGCCACCTCATGAAGCAGCAGCTCAGAGGTGTCACAAGAGCAGTAGCTGACCATTCAGCTACTTTCTGGCAAGTAATTCCGCTTTGGGGGGGCTTCCACACACACACATATATAATATCTACGTATATATATATATATATATATATATACATATATATATATATATATATATATATATATATATATATATATATATATATATATAATACAAACACATACACATATATGTATATATATATATATATATATATATATATATATATATATATATATATATATATATATATATATATATATATTAATCTTCCATCCTTCCTATCAACACCCCTATACCCAAAATTAAAATACCTCCTGCCAACACTTATCTATTAACAAAATAAAGTACTATCCATACAGTTCTCACACACACATACCCCATTACCAACCCAAAATCTGGCCTCACCAACCCCATCTCTACCAATAATACAGCTATCCCACATCTAAGTTACTCTTTCCCTCATAACAAACACATCTCCTTGTACTCAATAAATAAAGTTAGTTAACTCCATGCCTAGATCTCCCACCACACCCCTGAAGTCATTGCTCTAACACAAACCTGGCTTAAACCTCAACACAGGGACCCCCCCCCGGCTATAATATACTTCACTTAGATCGTCAAAATAAGAAAGGGGGTGGAGTAGCTATAGTATACTGCAACTTCCTAACCCCTACCAATCTCAAGAAGCCTACTCCACACTTCCTCCCAGACAAAATACTGGCCACCATCCTCAAACTTAATAATCACACCACCATCACTATAATAGCCATCTACAGTCCACCAGGGGAAAACATTCCCCTTCTGGAAAACATACTCTCATACTTCTCACAACACATTCCCAATTAAACCATCATACTGGGTGACATTAATATTAACTGGTTAACTCTCTGTTCCCCACATTCTCCCCTGCACATAAATTTGTATGGTTTTCACAACTTATCTCTGACCCCACACACAACAACTCACAGTCTACTAGCACTCGTATAGACTGGATATTAATCTCCAATCCGTCTAAATACCACAACCCTGAAACTCTATCCAGCTCCCTTGGCAATCACTCCCCTCTAAAAGTACTTAGCTACTCACCTCACCACCAAACCACACAAGTCCATAACTTGTAGAAAGTTAACTAACTTACACCCAGAAATCTTCAAAACCCTTCTCTCTGAAATAAACTGGAATTATCTCCATCAACTTCCCCTACACGACACAGTCCAGTCTTTTAACTCCACCCTCCTTAATATTCTCATCTCACTAGCCTCTCTTTGAACTGTACGGATAAAGTCCAGTACTTCACCTTGGCTATCCAGTACTACCCATTCCCTAATAAAGAATAGAGACGAAGCTTGGAAAATATGTACAGAAACAAAGCTCCTAGCAGACTTGCAGAAATTTAAATAAATGAGAAATCAGACTAAAAAACATATTAACAAAGACAAAAGAGATTTCTACTATAACCCCACCCAGCTATGACATCTAATCCTAAAAATTTCTGACACTCAATAAACTAAATCTTACACCCTATACTCCAAGCTCCCCTAATCCATATCCAGATAAACCTCCTGAATAAACTGCCTCCACCTTCAACACCTAGTTCATTGACTCCATATCCAAACTACTTAACCCTAACTCCAACCCACCCATTGAAAGCAATATTTCTAACCACGTAGAATCCCCACAGAACTTAACCACTACAAATAATGTCACACTTAAACCTATACCTACCAGCTACATCAAATCCTTGCTGTCCAAATTAAAACCATGCTCAGTATCTGTAGACATCATCCCCTCCCAGTTTCTTCAAATAGCAGCTGACTCTCTCTTCCTTCCTGTCTCTATCTTAATAAACCACTCTATCTCTGATTCCAAAATCCCATCTATCTGGAAACATTTCTGTACCTTACCAATACACAAAGGAAGTAACTCCACTGACATTACCAATTTCAGACCTATTGCTATCCTGTCACCACTCTCCAAAATTCCCGAAAAATATAGTCATAAACAGATCATGCACTACTTAATTCAGGAAAACCTGCTTACACCAACTCAACACAGATTTAGACCTAAGCATAGCACTACCACCACCCTATTATCCTTCCTTAATTCTGTTTCCCTATCCAGAGAAGACAACAAACGTATCTCCTGCCTATTCTTAGACCTCTCAAAAGCTTTTGACACCATCTCCCTTCCTCTTCTACTGCACAAATTAACTAATCTTAACTTCTCCACTGCTACTACTGCATGGTTTGCCAGCTACCAATCTGACCGATTTCAAGCAGTGAAATGGCTCTCTGCCCACTCTCCTTCTCTTCCTGTTAAAATGGGTGTCCCACAAGGATCCATCCTTGGGCCACTTCTTTTTAATATCTTTACCAATTGTCTCCATTCCTCATGCCTTCTCTCAACTCTTGTCCAATATGCTGATGACTCTACAGTCATCACTGTTGCTGACTCACCCTCAGAACTTATCTCAACCACCCAGACTACCTTCAACTCAGTTGAAAACTGGCTCTCAAAAGACCAACTAATCCTTAATCCCAAAAAAAAAACAAGTTACTACTTTTCCTACCAATAAACTATAACCACATCAAAACCACCTTCTCAATACAGTCTCTAAACACCTTAATTGAGGTAGAATCCAATACAAAGCTATTAGGAGTCATTATTGATGACCATCTTAAATTCAACCTACATATCATCAACTGTATCAGGAAAACTTATCAGAAACTCGGACTCCTGTATCGCAACAAAACATTTCTCACCACGGAAGCTAGTGTTAACTCTCTGTCGTGCTTACCTTCTACCCAGTCTACTGTATAGTTCTCAAGTCTTTACTAATCTTAACTCAACTCTCCTTGCCAAACTCAAATCAACCTACAATAAGATAGCTAGATTTGCCACTCAGCAAACATACAAGTCTCATCACTGCCTCTCACTGAAACAGCTAAACTGGCTCGAACTGCCTCACCACCTCCTCCTATACCAGCTCCAAATCATTCACTGCATCCTCTACCAACCTTCCTACTGCCCTGCTCATCTCCCACTACTCACCTGCCAGACCTCTCCGGTGGTCCACTCAAGACCTTCCATTAATGCACAGACCAAAAACTAAGTTTGGACGTAATCTGTACAGTTATAACCCCACCAAACCTTGGAACAGTCTCCCACTTCAAATTAGGTCTAATATGCAACTAAAGAAATTTAAGGCCACTACCAGAGAATACCTGAAAAGTCAATGGAATTGCCACTTTATTCGTCCCCATAAGCAATGTTGTACCAGAAATTCCACCCACTGTCCTGTCTATAACCTATTGACTCCCTACTACAACACTATGAGTGACTTTATTGTTTTAACTATTCGTGATGTTAACACGTACTTTATGCATTCTACTAATAATTGCTATATTTCTTTATTACTGATGTATTTATCAATTTGTTATTGTGTACATTATAACCTATTCTTATTTTTTGCTGCCTAAAAGATTATTGCATGTACTTAATTAAGTACAAACTGTTGGAGCTTTTCTCCCCGGGCCTCTGCTGAAAAAGGGTTACTTAGCTCAGTCGGACCAAACCGGTCAACAAATGTAAAATAAATAAATATATTTAATAAAGCTTTTTTTTTCATTTTAAATTGTATGTATATTTTGGCCCCTGGAAGAAGTATTTCATTGCTAACAAGTGTTCCCTGTTTGGGACCACTATTTTTAGCTTTGGCTAGTATGGGGTGTATTTGATGTAAAAATGTATTGCTCATGGAAACTTTTATTAAAAAAAAGTTGAAGTATGGGATATTATTTCATTTATGCAGGGACAACCACCACAGGGCATGTACTGCTTTTATCCATGGTGAGTCAACTTACCTGCCATTTATTTCTGTCACACACATTTTAATTCTAAGGGGTTTCTTACAGGATTTTAGTGTACTGCTTGTACACTGACAGGGCATGTAGTGCTTGTGTTCACACTGTGACATTTTTTTATTTATTTATTTGACATTTGTTAACCAGGTTGGTCCAACTGAGATAATAGCCCACTTACCTGGCATTTATTACTGTCAGACTAATTTTATGTCTAAGAAGTTTCTTGCAGGATTTTAGTGTACTGCTTGTGCATTGACAGGGCATGTTGTGCTTGTGTTCACACTGTGACAACTTATCTCACATTTATTTCTGTCAGACTCATTTTACTTTTAAGGGGTTTCTGACATGATTTTAGTGTATTGCTTGTGCACTACTGTATTTTGGGGACTTTGTACAAATTGATAAGTGTAAGTGACACTTGTGCAGATTTTTGACAACTTACCTTCCAACCGACTCATTCCAATGATCCTAACTGCAGACAACACATTTTTCTCAATCACACTGTGGACACTTGTCCTACTTTTGCTGGTCCAACTTCAGCAGTTCCCAGAAAGAAAAAAATTACTTACCCGAGAGCCCTTGGCAGCTACATGGGCTCAGTCTGTGCCTCAGCTGATAGTTGGTAACTCGTAGTGGCCAGCAGTCATTTCTCAAATCACTGATTTACCTGTCTGGCTTCCTCTGGTGTAGTCCTTTTGGCCACCATGAACCAGGAATGAGCCACATCTTCTTTGGCTGTTTCCAGTTACTGAGACTGGGCATGGGAAAATGTCTTAACTGGGACAAAGAGATTTTCTGGGGGGATGATATTGGATGTGTCTAAGAGAGAAGACCTTTTGAAGGGGTCACAGATTCCTCACCTAGATGATCACAGAATAAACCTGTTAAGAACAAACAAAAAGTTAAACATTGCTCACCTGAAAACATGATAACTATAAGAAAAGATGATTTTCTTACCTTAGCCAAGAAGTTGTTGCAGTCATTCAGTCCTGGCATACACTTTTCAGTTACTATTAAGCAGGTTAGTCAACGTTTCCCTGGGCAAGGTAGGTCAGATGAGTCTGACATGGACAACAGGGCGTCTTCTCCTCCACATTCATACCAGTACTCTGATGTTAAGGAAAACTGATCTTCGCAACCTCTTCGGGAGATAAATTCCTTTTGCATATTATTGCAAGAATGAATGAAGAGTTTTTGTGGGAGTTCCCACTGTATTGAGGAGACATTTGTAATAAGTTGTAAGTGGATGTGCCTCATTCTGTGTCTAGTCCCTCCTGTAGTGCCAGCCTTGGAGGAAGTCTATCCTACTGCCTGTAACCACTCTGATTCACAATCTTCGGACCCCATAAAAGCAGATAACTGGCATGCTACTGCTATCATCCACGCCTTTCCCTGTGGATACAGAGGGTAGGTTTAGGAACAGATTTGTTATTAGAATTTTTTATTCGTCCCCTTTGGCATATAGAATTTTTAACTCTAAGTCCCACATGTGAAAGTCTGTGTCTTATGTCAGCTTTTTTGTTTTTGGGATGTCACTAGAATCTAAACATGCCTTAAAGTTATGTATGATTTTGCAAATGCTTTGTCTAGGGTCTCTGTTTCTGCTTCTGTTTGTAGGACTGTGTACAGAATCATAAGATTTCTGTTAAAATAAGGTGTGAAATTTTGAATTCAGCTTTATATTAATAGGTTTTATGTGGCCCGTGTGCTACTCTGGGCTGCAAACAGTTTTCTGAAAGAGGGAAATTAGTTTAAGGAGTTTCTAAGATTTTTCATCCCATCCCCACTTCAGATCTCCCAGATCCTCTTTTTTTGTCTAAGAAACAAACAGAGATGTCAGAAGGGGAACAACAGCAGCAGCAAACAAGAACCTTTCCAATAAAGGGACAGTATTCAGCTTAAGGATGGCTGTGCTAGCATGCTTCTTTCTTTCTACTTCCCTCCTGCCTCAGTGTCTTAAAACATGTTAGAGTAACTGGCTTTATTAATTACCCCTTGGAAACCAATTGTGACAGACTCATAGGGGTTAAAGGTGTTTCAGGAGGGATATAGTTAATTTAGCACTTGTTACAAAAACATCTTTTAAGAGGAGTTCCTCCACACCGTCTGAACCAGACAGAATTTTGTTCCTCATATTCTTCAGCTTTAGTCATAGAACCAGTGCCTTTTATTTCAGGGCAAAGGATTCTATTCCAGAATGCTTCTGGTACCAAAGAAAGAACCTTCTTGAAGACCAGTTTATAAAACTTTCCTTCCTATTTCAGTACAGGGAAGTTAATGTATTGAAGATGTTGTCCTTCAGAGTTTCTTACCTCTTATTCCTCGGGGAAGCATTTTATGATAATGTGGGACTAAAAGATCTCTGAATTTTTGTGTTTGGGTCCCACAATCAGTTCTCTGCATTACCTTTTGAGTTCTCTGCTGCTTCAAGCATGTTTACAAAGTGTCTGGCACCAGTCATTTCTTACAACAGACAGTATGGCACTCATATTTTTTCTTCCTTATTTGAATGACCTACTTTTCTTTGCAGAGTCTTCTCCCAGATGTCAAGAGACCTTAACATGAGATTCATCATTCATCTCTTCTGACCAGTCTGGAATTCTAGGAAAACATTCAGAAGTCCTCATTGACCACTTCAGATGCAGCAGAAGGTGGAGTTTTATCTGGAGCCTTCCTGAGTTTCTCAATTCAGAATCGGGTCTTCAGCCACAGAGTTTCTCAGGATTCTGGGGGTTCATAGCACCCATGATTCTTAGGATTCCTCTCACTACGTTGTATTATTATTTTTTTTAATTAACATTTATTTACAGGGAATGTCTGACTGGGACATATCCCATTTTCAGCAGAGGCCTGAGGAGAAATGCTCCAAATCCATGTCCTTGGAATGTGGGAAGAAACTGGAGCACCCGTAGAAAACCCACACAAACGCAGGGAGGACATGCAGATGCCACACAGAAGGCACCCCAGCTGAAAATTGAACCAGAGAATCTCTTGTTGTGAGGAGACAATGCTAACCGCTTCACCACTGCACCATCCATGGTGCACATTTGTACATGAGAAAGATTCTGTGGTATCTAAAAAAAACACATGAACCCAATACTTGTATCCTTTACATTTTCAGATACCTATCTCGGGGCTTTGTATATATGGATCTACACTGGCGAAGACTGCAAATATAAGAAATTACCTGTCTCTCCTTTTCACCTCAACGTTCAAGTCAGTCTGTAACTGCATGTGCTTAAGAATTTCATTGTGGCAATTCCCTTGAGGGTAAAGCTGAAAGACCTGTCGAATTCTTCAGGTAAAGGAAAACATAAGTTTCAAACAACGGTACAACACCATAGTGATGTTGTACATCAACAAGCTAAGTGGCACAAGGCCGTACCCTATATACAAGCTGTTATGGGAGTTAGCTGTTAAGCATTCCTTAACCCTTCAAGCGTATTACTTGTATGAAAACAAAACATAGTGGCAGAGAAACTGAGCAGCACCAGAACAGACCATTACAAACACAGTTGGAGTGAAGGGGTCTTCCAGGTATTGATCCATTTCTATGGAACTAATCAAAGAGATCTGTTGGCCTCCTTTAAAAACTGACAACTTAAGAGATTTTTTTTATTCCCTTGCAAAGGAATGTTTCTTTATGCATTCAATGCTTTCCACTGATATCCAGAAATAATTTGGAAGATTTAGAAGGAATCTCCAAAAAAAGATTTGTGGTGACCCCCTTCTGGCCAAGGTGATATTGGCTGTCCCATTTTTTGGAATTAGTCAAGGGTAATTACTGCAGAAGACAAGAGTGAGTTTGATACACCCCAGATCTAAGACATCTTAAATTATTTGCCTGGATTCTGATACCTTTTAGGCACCTCTTTTTTGAGGACATGCAGCAAGTAGTAAAAGAGGCAAGAAATCCCGTCACTACAAAATCATATATTGACAAACCTTGTAACAGAAAATTCTGCCTAAGAAAATCTAAAGGTGTTACTGCTCAATTCCAGGAGTCTAATCAAAGAAGCTCCACTCCCTTCAAGCTCTCTTCACCGTGATGAATGCAGACATTTGTGCAGTTACCAAGACATGGTTTTAATCCACAGAGAGTACCCTAGCAGTGCAAGGCTTCAGTGCCTTCCACACATTTAAACCAGCAATTGCACAGGCATGGACTAAAGGTGTAGGTGTCTCAAGGTGTAGGTGTCTTGATCTACATTAATAATTAGCATCTTTAGGTTGTTCAAACAGGATAATGAGCTGGAGTTCCTCCATGTGTAGATTACCGTGAACAAAGTCCCATACCATATTCTAACAAGCTACATGTCACCCTGTATGTCTCATGAATTCCATAGCTCATACTTTTAGCCTGTTAGAGTCACTCACCATTCAAATAAATACCATACTCATAGGGGATTTTAATTATCCCTGTATAAACTGGGACTCCTACACAAACCCAAATTTGCAGGCACAGACATTCCTAGACTTTGTAAACACAAACACCCTGGACCAGATCATGCATACGCCTACCAGAGATACAAATGTATTCGACCTGGTAATCACAAACATGGGTGAATGCTGCACTCCCCCAGTATTGTGTCCTCTCTGGTAAGGCTAGACCACAAAGCAGTCTCCATTGAAATAAAAATCAATTCTGTAACCCCAATAAACCCTGTCACAGTTAGAAACTACTCCAAGGCAAAGTACCTTTCATTAAATGATAACCTGTCAAAAGTTCAAGCCACACTAAACCCAGATGGCGCAGCCCTGGTAATATCCCAGGATATCTGCTAAATAGTTAGAAATGTGACCTGTCAGGGCCACTGGAGTCACTGTTCAACAGTAGTCTCCAAACATGCTTTGTGCTACACGAATAGAGGACCACACCGGTCTTCTGCTCAAGGGCAGGCCATTAACAGATCTCAGAAACTCCAGACCAATTAGTCTGACTACTCTCATATGCAAAGCCATGGAAATAATTATCATGGAAATGATTAACAGTGACATAGGAAACCTTCAGACACTGGGCAAATGATTAACAGTGACACAGGAAACCTTCAGACAGTGGACCTAACCCAGTCTGGTTTTAACAAAGAAGGTCATGTTTACTGAACCTGATAAACTTCTTTGAGAAGGTCAACAAGGCAACAAATGAGGGCAAAATGGTGCATACTGCCTACCTTGACCTAGATAAGGCATTCGATACAGTACTTCACTTGAACATTAAATGCAAACTCCTGGAATTAAGCATAAACCACTGTATAACTCACTGGGAAGCAAGCTGGCCCACATATAGGACCCAGGAGGTTAGGACTGGAGAGTCTACCTCTGCAAAGAGGATGGTCACCAGTGGATTCCCCCAGAGTTCTGTGCTGGAGCCACTCCTCTTTGGCATCTATTTCTTAGAAGTCGAGACCAACGTCAAGGGCCTCTGGATTACCAAGTTTGCAGATGATTGCAAGCTGTGAGCAGTCATAGAAATCTCCAAGATGCTAACATTTTACAGGCAGGTCTAATACAGACAAATCACTGGTCCCAAAGCCATGGCTTAAAACTCAATGCCAAAAAATACATAATGGTACTGCTGGGGAAGATGGCCACCCTAGGAAACTACCTTATCAGTAAAACACCCCTAAAAGTAGAAACAGTAGTCAGAGATTTAGGAACTCATGTAGACAATAACCTAGCTTTCACCCAGCATGTGTCTAAGGTAGTAAGAAAATCATCCTGTGTCACTCAACTTATAGGCAAGGGTATGGTATCTAGGTCCAGAGAAGCCACTATACTCAGTACTCATCTTACCAACCACTGTGTACAGTGCCCCTTTCATATGTACCTGATCAGACACATGCAACAACTGGAACATACACAGAGGTTCATCACAAAAAGAATACATGGCATAAACAAAATTACCTATGCAGATTGCCTCAAAGCCCTGTCTCTGTACTCTGTTTCCTACGGTTTACTGAGAGGCAATTTATGCCTGGCATAAAAGGCATCCTTGAATCCTGCTGTGATGGGCCTTTTAGATCAAAGAATTTAAACTTTGCTTGAGATTTAAATAGGATATGTTGGAGAGACAGGTATGTATGTCAGAGAATTCCCATTCCCTGGAATAGGCTTCTCATCTCTGTGAAGCAGAGCCCTTCCCTATCCCTACTGAAGTGTAACCTGGATTGTGGATGGGAAAATGGAAATTCACCCCTGGTCTGACACCTATGTCTATAATAGAGGCAACAGTTAAGTTGTTCCCTAACTAACATACACCCCTTAAAACAACCTCCTTAAGGCAAAGTAACCCATGGGATACATTTGGGTTGAATGGATGGGCTTATAAAGGCCCAGTGGTCGTTAGCGTAGTATATACCTATCAACATGTGGAAGACTTGTCTAATTGGTGCCTACCAAATACCTAGGACTTTATTTGGGATTTTACCCCAGTGCTTAAATATCTGTGCAAGTTACTACCCTCTGGCCTTTGTACTACTTTGTCAATGTTTTCTTAGTAAAACAATTTCTAATATGAATCATGCACCTGAGATTACATGAAAAACAGTTTGCTCCTTCCTGAGATCTTAGCTTTTTTTATATTTTTCTGCTGGAAAAAGTTAATCCCATCTCCATTTGGACCTTCACATCAGAAATATTTAAGTCCCATTATGTGGAATTTTTTTTTTGACCTTGCTGTGGCATCTCCTAGATGAGTATATAAGATTCTCTGTTGGGATAATGTATTAGTAAGAACAAATCCCTCACTCACATCCAAAGTTGTTTAAGAGTTTCTTTATATCAGGCCATCAATCTCCAAGTGTTATTTTCTAATCTTCAGAACCACGGAGAAAGGATTTCACATCTGCTGGATATCCTTATAGGTTCATAGGGTGATACTAGGCTATCTGCCCTAGGGCATTTATAAGCCTAGCCAGTGTGTGTTTGGCTTTCGCCACCCTTTTAGATTAGTTGACTGTGCCTCTGCATAGTAGGTCACAGAAGGTAGCCCTTTTAAGGTTAGTTTGCTGTACCTCTGTCAAGCAGGGGCACAGAAGAGATCCCAGGGGTAAACTTACAATCTCCCATCCACTCGTCATGATTTCTCTTGAAAATGGTCAGTGAGGGGCTCTGCCTAACATGGATTGGGATTTTGTTCCAGAGTGAGGGGAGCCTCTGGGATATGAATCTGTCCCTCCAGCATGTCCTACTTATTTCTGTGCTGAGGTTCAAGTCCCTGGAGCGTGTAGCTCTAAGGGGTTTGGATTTCCTGAGGTGAAGCATGTCCATTAATTCTGGGTTGGACATGGCTTTATATGTCAGGCATAGATCGCCTCTGAGCAGGCGGTACGCAACTGAGTAGAGCTGGAGTTTCTTTAGCCGAACTGCATAGGGCATCTGTTTGAGTCCCTTGATCCTCTTGGTGAGGTACTTTTGGGGTCTTTCCAGTTGCTGCAGGTGTCGCGTAAGGTACATCCCAAATGGGGGCATTGTATTCAATTATGGGCCTGATAAGTGATGAGTAGAGGGGCACAATGGCCTCTCTTGATCTAGATGTGAACCCTTTCGTGATAAGGTGGGCTATATAGAAGGTCTTTCTAACCACTTTGTCAACGTGATTGTCAAAGGAGAGATTGCTATCTATTTGGGTCCCCAAGTCCCTAATTACTTCTTCCGTACTTAATGGATTACCACCTATGTGGTAATTTGTGGGCACTTTGTTTTTCCCAAAGGGGATGGCTATGCACTTTTTAGCATTTAGCCATGGCTCTGGCACCAGTGTCAGCCGGAGAGTCAATTATGGCACCCAGTTTGCAGTCATCTGCGAACTTGGTCAGCCATAGTCCACCCGTGTTAGCCTGTACCTCGGAGAAATATATACCGAACAAGAGAGGTCCCAGGACTGAGCCTTGTGGGACGCCACTTGTAACTGGTTTAGAGTCTGACATGGCACCTGCTATTCTGACCATGTGGGTTCTATCTATCCCAGTTTGCAACCCATCTTGTGACATAGGGGTTGATATTTAAGCTGGTGAGCTTATTTATGATGCCCGAGTGGGGTATTGTGTCAAAGGCTTTTGCAAGGTCCAGGT
Organism: Protopterus annectens; assembly: GCF_019279795.1. Classification (NCBI taxonomy): domain Eukaryota; kingdom Metazoa; phylum Chordata; order Ceratodontiformes; family Protopteridae; genus Protopterus; species Protopterus annectens. The sequence goes on along the minus strand of NC_056737.1, from coordinate 1,168,596,958 downwards.
AGGCTGTGTGGACTACCTTCCTTTCATCTATGGCTTTGGTAACTGTTTCAAAGAAGTCGACCAGGTTCAAGAGGCAAGATCTGCCCTTAACAAAGCTGAATTGGGTAGGATCCAGTGTCTGGAGGTTCCCAATGTCTTTGTTTATGATTTCCATGATGATACGCTCCATAGCTTTGCAGACCAGGCTAGTCAGGCTTATAGGGCGATAGTTTCCTGGGTCTGTTGTGGCACCACCTTTGTGGAGCAGGACCACTGTTGCTGTACGCCATTCCTTGGGTACATATCCTGTAGTAAGGCTGAGATTGAACAGTGACTTTATATGAGGGTTTAGTTCTTCTTTGAGGTCATGTAAGACGCAGCCTGGGACACCATCTGGTCCCACTGATGCTGTGTTTTTTGCTTTGGAGAGGGCAGCTCTCACCTGTGCATCTGTGATCTCAGGAAGGCTACACTCTGTTGGGATAGACATTTGCTCTTTTGGGGGGGAAGGGGGGAGAAGTTTGCACTGAACCTTTCTGCCAGGATGTTGGCAGTGTCTGTGGGTTCAGTGTATTTTTTATCATTTTGCACTAACTCAGAGCATATCTAGGAGTTGCCTCCCAGGTTCCTGACATAACTAAAGAAGGCCTTGTGATTATCTTTGGTGTCTTGTGCAATTTTTCTTTCTAAGCTGGCCTTAGATGATTTTAGGAGGGATCATAGTTTCTTGCTAGTACTGATCAGAGACGTCTTCCCTTTTTGAGATTTTGCTCTATCATGTAGTAGCTTTCTCCTTCTGTTGTATAGCTTATTTATGGCCAGGGTCCACCAGACAGGTCTCCTGCCTTTGGAGGAGTGAGTCTTGGTTATATTTGGGATAGCATGCTCCATGCATTCCTGTAGGTGTCCATAGAATGCTTTTGTAAAGGATTCTGCATTTTGGGCCGTATTTTCCTCTGGCCCAGGGGCTTTGAAGGATTCCACCTCGGTTTTGAGAAGTGTGAAGTTTGCTTTTTGAGAAGTTCTGCACCGTGGTTTCCTTGGCTGGGGGTGGGGACGGAATATGGATGTTCAGTGAGATTAGTTTATGGTCTGATCTTACCAATGAGGGGTATACCTCTGGTGTGGAACATAGAGACCCCATGTTGGTGATGACCAGATCCAGTATGTTTTCCCCTCTTGTGGGAGTGGTGACCAGTTGTTCCATAGCATTTGAGTTTATAAATTCTAGGAACCGTTGGGCGAGGGTGTTTGGGCTTGAGTAGTTTTCCCAATCAATATTTGGGTAGTTGAAGTCACCCAATATAATGGTGTTTGGAGAGACCTTCATATTCCCCAGTGTTCTCAGGAAAGCCGAGTGGGGTTCCTGTGTTTGGGAGGGTGGTCTGTAGCAGGCTATAAACTGAAAGGCAGTTTTGCCCACTGTTAGTTGCACATGGATGGTCTCCAATGCTTCGTTCAGTGCCACTAACCTGGAGGTGTGGGTATCTTTGATAAATATGGATATTCCCCCTCCTTTTGTGGTTCGGTCCGAGTTTTGGGGCTGAAAAGCATGGTATGAAGTATAACCTGTTAGTGTTGGGGTGCTCTCAGGAGCCTTGAATCAGGTTTCTGTTACTGCACAGATATCGATATTCTCCATACTGAGGAGAGTCTCGAGTGTGTGCATCTTGAGGTTTAGACTTCTGGCGTTGAGCAGCATTACCCTTAGTTTTTTTTTCTTTGTGTTGTCTATGGAGGTGGGTTTGTCTTTTGAGCCTTGCCTAAAAAAGGCACTATGGTGGAGGAAAGAGCCTTTGCCAGTATTCGAAAACCCAGGGGTGACAGGTGCAAGCCATCCCCAGCGAAGCAACGTGGCTTGTCAAGGATGTCATCCCAGGCTGACAGTCACTGGATCCCCTTTGAATGACACCAATACTTTAGCCAATTGTTAAAATTGATCATTTTGTCATTATACTGTGGCATCATTCTTGGTGAGGGCAAGATGCTACTCAGGTCAGGGTCATACCGGCCTGGGCTACATGATCAGAGAGCTCCTGTATGTCTCTTTTCATGTAGTCCAGGGAGGTACGTCTCAGGTCATTCACACCAGCATGGACAATGACAGAGTCATATTTGTACTTGCTTTGGAGTGACCTGAGTGCTTGTGTTATGTGGCGGATCTTGGCACCCGACAGGCAGCTTACAGTGACCTTCTCCTTGTTCAGTTTGGTGAGTGGGACGTCAGTGTGTCTGACAATAGAGTCACCTATTACAAGTGTATTAGGTGTGTTGTTTAACCTTAAGGGCTGTGACTGTGTGGCACACTGACTTTGTGAGCTATGTGCTACGTGGGTATTGTTTCGTGGTAGGGGTTGCTTGGATGTTTGCTTTGGAGGTCTCTGCTGCTGAGGCAGATTTTTATTTATTTGGTTTGCTGATGCGATAGGTCTATGTGAGACTGGATTTGTGGTGTGTGTGGTTACCTTCTCCTCCTGACTGGCTGTGCCAGTACTGGGTTGAGAGAGCGCAGCCTCCAGTTTGGCTATATAGTTGCATCTCTCACATATATTTGAGCTTGTTGGGAAGAGGAGAGGGTTGTCTCTTTACATAAGGCAGTTGTAACATTGCCTCAAGATTCCCAGATTCACCAGCTGGACTGGAGAATAAACCCGAAACTGACCTTTGGACATGCCTGAATAATATAGGGAACTACTTGACTGATCAGAAAGAACCAATAGGGAGCAAGTACTTAAAAGGAGTATAAGAGAGTGAAGTGCTTAAGTTTATTAGTGTTTACCTATGAGATTACTTATATGAGCAAGTGCAGGGCTTTAGAATGAAAATAGAGTGCTTATTTTGAGATTTAGAGCAGTTCTAAGGGATAGCTCAGCTGCTATCGTGACAGAACCAAGTCCTTTTGAAAAGCCATCCGGCTATTTATTTCTTATGCTGGGACTAAGAAAGGATAATCCATGTCAAACAGATAATTTCCTTTTGGTTGTCTGTGGCTATTGCCTTTTGTTTTACCCACAAAGCAGCTTCAGGCAGTATTAGTGCATACTCTCTTGGCTTCTTCGAAGACATATTGGAAAGTGGTGGACTGTAGCCTTGTGGAGATAGCTACATGGTTCTCTGTATATACATGTACAAGGCATTTCATGTTAGATTCCTTTGTCTACATCCAAGACTGGTTTTGGTTGGACCATTTCCAGCGTCTCCTGGATCCATATCCTCCCTTGTTGCAAGTTGGATAGACTTAGGTAATCTACCCATATAGGCTAAAGGCTACAACAGCACAGCTGTGTAAGTTGCATTTAACCATAACAGTAGATGTTCAAATATCTCAATGCAGCAGTAACCTCACTGACTGACCACCCCCTTGTGGTGTATAGGGTGATTTCTTATTGGTCTAGATGACTATGCTATTTTTTTAACTCTAAGGCAGGAAAATCCTGAAGATGTTCCAGTCAAACTGCTGATTTTCCCTCCTCAGGGCTGACCAATTGCAGTCAGAGTGGAAATGTGGGAGGGAGCCAGAGCTTTTGGAAGCTGGCCGGTTGTGTCTTGGGCAAGACACAACCATCACCATCATCAACCCTCTTTTTCCCGTTTTCTACATGGGGCTGGGGTGTCATGTCAACCGTCGCCATCTTTCTCTGTTCAGTGCCACATACCTTGCCTTCAACTGCCATGCCTAACTTACATAGGTCTTCTCTCACACACAGGCAATCCACCTCTTTGCTGGATGTCCTTGTTTCCTCTTGCCTTCTTCCAGTATGTCCAAAATCATCTTCACCAGACTGTCTTCTGCTTTTCTACGCATTTGCCCAAACCACCATAATCTGTTCTCTTTAACCTTTTCTGTAATTGGAACTACTTTGGCTTTTGTACTTATGTCCTCATTTCTTCACCAGTCCCGCAGTGTGCATCCTACCACCCATATCAGGCACTTCATCTCCATCATCTCTAGCTTCCTCAACTGCCCTGATTTACTGCCCAGGTTTCTGTACCATACAATATTACTGGTCGCACTACTGTTTTGTACACCTTACTTTTCAGCTTCTTTGGCATTCTTCTGTCATAGACTGCACCTGATACTATGAGCCAGTTGGCTGCAACCCCTCTGATTCTACCTTTGACTGCCTCATTCAGACATTCCTTCTCCTCAACCTTCCCTCCCAGATACTTGAAGCTGCTAACCTGTTCCACTGTTTTCCCTTCTGTCTCTGCAGCTTTTTCTGATTTTCCCCATTTTCTGCCATTACAGCATTTTTATCTGTAGTCAGATTCATCCCATGTGCCTTCATTTTTGCATTCCATTCCCCTATCCTTTGCTGAAGTTCTAGGTCACAGTCTGCCTGTAATGCCATATTGTCTACATACAGCATCTTTGTTGATCTGTAATCCTCCAACCTGTTTGCTGATGTAGTCCATTACCAGTATGAACAGCAATGGGCTCAGGGTTCAACCTTGATACACATCCACACCCACTGGGAACCCCTCTGTGAGACCAAACACTGTTCGTATTTGAGTCATTGGGTCCTTGTACACAGCCTGCACTAATTCTACCAATGTTTCTGAGACTTTGTACCATGACAGTACTGGCCAAATCAGCTTTCTTGGGACCTTGTTTATTTGTTTTATTTATTTATTTGACATTTAGTTACTGGGAAAGTCTGGCCCAGGGAGAAAAGCTCCAAAACAAAGAAAATGAAAATATAAATATATATTTTTTGCATGTTCAACAACAGAAAAGAAAAGTCAATTTACATAAGGTTCAAGAAAAGCCATTTACATACATTGTACATAGGATGATTAAACGTATCTACATACATAACATTTTTACATAGGAAGGTTAACAGACGTAGCAGATAAGACATTTTTCGTAGGAGAAACAGCTCTATTAAGAAAGGATTGCATGAATAGAATGTATTTGCAATTTAATGAGACTGTATGATTGGACAGATTATTTGAATATAATACAGAGATCCTCCCTTATTAGTAGCCCTAGCAGAGTAGCACAATTAGAGTTGGAGGTAAGGGTAATGAAGGTTGACAGTGAGATGAAAGGAAGAATTAGGGTAGAGATTCAAAGGGAAGATGGACGGTTAATTCATCAGCACATGCTGTCAGATACTTGTCGTATGCTTTTTGTAAGTCTAGGAATGCCTTTTGGACTGTTTCCTTAACTCTAGCTTTTTCTCAACCATCTGTCTCACTGCAGACATGGGGTCAGTTGTGCTGCATCCTGATCTGAATCCAAACTGCTCATCTCCCATCTTATTTTCAAGTACTCTGCATATTCATTTATCAGTCACCATTTCCATGACTTTCATGCAATGCGACAGGAGTTTGATCCCTCTGTACTTCCCAGATGTGAATGCCTCCTTTGTTCTGGAACACTGGCACTAGTATGCTTATTCTGCAGTCATCAGGATATGCCTATCTCTTCACACTGCTGTGAGTACCGTCAGGAACCATTCCTTCCCTATCTCTCCCAACACCTGTATCATATCTGTTGTGACCTCATCTAAGCCCACTGCTTTTCCTGACATCATTTTCTTTAGTGCTGTTCTTACTTCTAGGGTGGGCTCCTCCTCTTCTCTCATTGTAGGCTGCATTGGGAGTATTACAGCTTCTTCAGGGTTTTCTTCATTAAGAAGCTGCTGGAAGCACTCTTTCCTTCTGCCTTTGATGTCCTGTGGACTGGTGAGCAGGTTGTTGCTGCCATCCCTTATGAAGGATATCTGACCATCTTTATTTTTTTGTCTTTGTCTTGAAACCTGATATAGTTTCTTTGTACCACCTACTGAGTCACTTTCTAGATAGATGGTAGAGTTCCTCTGATGCTTTGTTCTTTGCTACTGCAGCTCCTTTCTTAGCGTCTTTTTAGCCACCCAGTATTCCTTCCTCTCCTGGTTCATCTTTTTTATTTCCCCTCTTTTTCCTGCACTCCTTCTTTCTTTTCATGACTTCCTGGACTTCTGCATTCCATCAGTAGTTATTCTTTATTTCCATACTTGGCTCAGTCACATATCTGTTCTGTAGTCCTCAAACATGCTGTTTTCAGACACTGCCATTCTTCTTCAACTCCACCTATTTCCTGTTCTTTTTGAGGTGCTAGAGCTGAGTAATTCCTTGAACTGTTGTGCTTTCTCACCAGTCAAATTCCAGCAAAGGGTCATTTCTGCGCTACTTGGATCATACAATCATCTACAAAAGTCAAGGCTGATACCATCCCAAACAAGACTTTTCTTGGCTGAATTTGGACACAGTAAAACAGATGGCATTCACAAATGCAATCCAAAAGTTCGACACAGGATCAACTTGGAGCCAGTTGGAACCTAAGAGAGATGGCAGTAACACTGGCAATCACAAAGTCAAGAAACAGGGACAAAGAGGGCCAGTTGATTACAGCCAACGCCACCTGTCCATGACTTTGCTGTGGTGGAGCTGGCTCTCAGCTACAATCCAGTTACCCAAGGAAAGGAGAGAATAAAGGAGGGAGGATATTAGACAGAACCCACAGAAAGATCGACAATGACTAATGAAGAATGGAAGCTGCACCGGAAAGACCATCTCAAAGAAATGGGGAATGCCTCAGATAGATCTATATTTTGCATCACCTACCAATCACCAGCTCAAAAATTCTGCACAAGTAAACTTTGTGCTAGAAAAATTGACACTATCACCCCTTTGACCTACTAAATTACTTCAGCAAGGAGAGGGTTTCAGAACTACAGGGCCTTAATGGCAGTGCAACCCTTCAGAATATTGCATACCTTTGATGTACATACACAGACACTGCTACTATTTGGACAGAACTAAAGTAGCAGAAAGACTGACCAACTTTTTGTAGCCCTATGCAACAGAAGGGAAGGAAAAGCTATTTCCAAACAGACAACAGCCACCACAGCAGCCTTACTTACGAGGAGTGGCAACCAAAGACATTATCTGTGTTTCCTAGGTGCTTACCCTCCCTACCCTAGCTATAGGGGAGTCTCTATGGTGTATATTGTTGTATTATATGTACATACACACTTACTTTTTTGTGTTTACCTTCTATCCTTAGCCTTCCATGGGGGCAACTGGCATGGGGCAGAAACACTGAGGGAAATGGGAGGACAACGTTATGACTGCAGATGCAGATATCCCAGTCTCGACACTACATTTATGGTAGGTACAAAACTGTACTGTCTTCAGCCTGGGCTGTATTGATCTTCTTGCAGATTATTGTGGCAACCAATGGTTTATGCTCTGGGCTGACTGTTTCACTGGGGATGATTTTGCAATCACTGATTCCACCCCAGTGCCCTTTCCTCACTGGGAGGAGTCTACCTGAATTGCATGTTGGTCACTCTTGTATATGATCTTGTGACAGTCTCTTTCTGAGCCATGTATTGGCTATAATCAAGCCATTTTCCATGCAGAAGTCTAGAGTGGCCTCTCCTTCTTTATTCCTGTTGCGTCACCCATGTGGACCCAGGCAGTCCTCATATCCTGTTGTGCCTGTCTCGATATTTCAATTAAGATCACCCATTATCAACACCATTTCATGTTGTCCTGCTTTGTCTAATAGGTACTGCAGTTGCTGTATGAACACTTATAAGCTTGATCCAATCAGTGAACCTTCATTGAATGTAGCAATTTAGTTCATGTTTGTCTGGTTGACTGGTTTTGAGTCTGTTTTTGCTCACTAGCACTATCCCAGGTAACCCAAGCTGAGAAACTAGACACTGGGCAGCCAGTAGTTTATTGACCCAGGGTTGCTGGGCTTTATGGTGTGCACACACTGATCAATAGGGGCACATACACCGCTTCCACGATTAGCATGGGCTACTAGTGTACATTGGATCCTTAACACTTATCAGCAATACCCATGCCCATTTGGTGACATTAGTCAACATGACCGAATCACCTAGAGTCGTATTCTACGCCGTTGAGTGGCTAGTCCTTCCATGGTGCACACAGTCTGAGATCCGTGTTTTCCCTGTCTTCAGTATAATGCGCTCCACAGTACATGCCCAAAGCATTTTGTCTGTACAACTCTTTCTCCTATAGGGCACCATGTAGAATCTGCACTGCTGCCCACAACTCCATTCTTGAGTGAGTGAGTTTAAGAGTGAAACACTCTGCATATTTTTCAGAGGCGGATGGAACCCCACAGAAACACACAGAGAACATGCAGACTCCAAAGAGGCATTGGTAGAGGTTAGGATCAAACCTTGTACCCAGTGCATGTGAGGCGAAGACATTAACCATTATATCAACTGGTCTTGGCAAGATATAACCCATATAGCCTAAAAGGCTACTGCAGCAGTGAGAAATGTGAACATCTGCTGTTAGGATTAAATACAATTTACCAACTGTACTTTCCTTTTTATATTTGATTCCTAAGTAAGTTAGTGATTTGTGTGCATTGTTAGCTGGCTGACAGCTCTCACTGTAGGGGACTATAGAAAGACAGGTAATTTTTAAATTTCAGTTTATAGTTTGATTTGCCACTGAAAGTCTGCAGTTCCTGCATGAGTAAAGGAATAGATATAGATGTTTGTAAGATGTAGAGAGGATAGTGTCTGCAGATTCATTGATTGCCTGTTTATAATATTGATATTGATGTAAGTGTAAGATTACCATGGGCATGGTCCTGGGTTCGAACACAACACAGCATATTCCATACAGATATAAATCATCTTGAAGTAATCTACTTTTTGGTGACACATGCATGTTATAATTTAATATAAAATGTATCTGTATTATTTATTTTATTTTACATTTGTTTTCCAGGAAAGTCTGACTGGACACAAGTCCTTTTTCAGCTGAGTCCCAGGGAGAAAAGCTCCACAGGATGGAAAATGTAAATGTTTACATATATAAGAAAAGTAGCAATATTCACGTAATTACAGAGCAGTACTTAAAGACAATTACATATAGAAGAAGAAATATCAAAGTGAACACAATTACGAGTAGTACTCAAAATAAGCATTCTGCTAAGTATATACAACATATGTATGCAGTACACATAGTAATTTCAGTCAGATAAAGTATGTAAGAGTTACAAATCGCTAAAAGAGAGGTCTATGCCCATCTGTAAATTGAGGAAGTTTACATTTGGTTATGTTGACAAAGGAAACAAAGCAGGAAAAATGTATTGTGTGGGTTTTAGGAGAGCTGATGTTTATCCAGGGGTATTGCATGAGCATACCCAATGTTTGAAAATGTTGAGCTTTAAGTATCTTTTTAAAGTGGGATAGGTTAGTAACAGTAGATGTTCTTCGTCTTTCACTGTTGCAGTCATCACATTTGGGTTATTTGCTTGCAGGTAGCCCTCAGTCTGCCTGATTATCAAAGTTTTGGGTCCTGCGTCGGTTGCTGTCTCATCTTCCATGACGTCAAGTAGTCAGGGGTGTAAAGCATGCAGCCGATGCCATTACATCAGTCTTTCTTGCCGTGTGGTGCCCGAAGCAGAAGCAGTTCGCAAGTGCCGGTTAGCCGACTCCTGAAATGTTCGTTTTCGAGTTTCAGATCTGAAGTCTTCAACTAAGCTAAGTACCCCATTGGGGATCCTTTTTCTTGCTCTAAACCAATGTCAGTAAAAGTTAACAATTGTATTTCTTGTGGAAAGCAAATACCTCATAACGATTTTCATTCAAACTGCTTTCCTTGCCTAGGCCCAGACCACAATGTACCTCACTGTCGGTTTTGTGCCTTATTCGACCCCCGTACTATTCGTCGTCACTTCATTTTCGCAGCTAAATATTTTGGTACTGGGTTCAATTATCCAGAAATGGCTTCGGTAAGCCAGCTGACTACCAACATTCTGAAAAAATGCAAAGATAGACAGAGACGGCGCATAAGTCCAAAGCTGCCGATGACGCTTCTCCTAAGCTAGTCGTCAGTTCGCCGGTACTCAGTGAGGTGCTTTTGCAGTCCCTGATACCCACTACTTCAGATTTGCAGGCCTCTACTGAGATCCATTCCGAGTCCGGTATGCTGCAAGATGCTCCTTCAACTGTGGAACCTGCGGATGTCTCTACCTTGGGTGGGTCCGGAGCCGCTGTGCAGGCACCAGCTTCTGAGGGTGTATTCAGGCCTACTGACTTGCCTACTGACTTGCATATTAAACCGATGCCATCTTCTTCTTCAAGGCCTAAAACTCGATCATTGCCTAGAAAACCGACGCCCAGACCACATGGTCAGGCCCCATGCCTAAAAAACAAATGATAAGAATGGCAGAAGACCTTATTACTCTAATCAGGGGAAGCCACCCTTCTCCCTCTAAGAGACCTAGGACTGATTTTCCTTCTGATTCTTCTGATCAGGATTTTGAAATTTATTTTCTCTGATGACCAGGAGTTCCCCTTATTAGGGCCTTAAACTGCCAGTTTCATATGTTAAAGTATCAGCAACATATTATTGGATTGCTTAAACAGAAAATGATGTTGATTCCTGACTGTGCTGAAAATAAAGAATTACAGGATTTAATGCATTCTGCTGAACAAGTTGGAAAACATACTTTGCAATGTGGTTTTGATTCATTAGAGGCATCTTGCAGGGCTGCTGTCACTGGGTCTGTACTTAGAAGGCATGCCTGGCTTAAGGAGCAATCTTTGCCAGATCATGTTAAAGCTAAATTACTGGATGCTCCCTTAAACCAAGACCGCCTCTTTGGCAATAAAGCAGAAGTACTTAAAAAGATGGAGGAAAAAGCTAAATCTATGCAAACTGTTAAAGATTTTCTGCAGATTTAGTCGGCATTGGCCTTCTAAGAATTGGTCTTTTTTATGCCTCTTCCAGGCCTTCTCAGTCCAAACCCAGAACCAGCAGAACATCCAGGCTTTAGTCCCAAGGTATTCACAGACCTAAGCAGTGGGAGGCTTCCACTTCCAAAACTGGGAGTAGTAAGACACCCCCTTATGGTAAACTGTCACAATGACTTAACTTTAAATCTTCCAAGCCCTGCTCAACTGACTGTTCCGTTAAGGGGAAAGAACGCCCTGCATGCAAAAAATTGGGAACTCATTACCAAAGACAAATGGGTTTTAAATATAGTTTCCCAAGGATACAGATTCCACTTCCACTCCTTACCAACTCCAAACGGTTGGCCAGACCTACCCCCAAATCAGTGGGCAGAGACTCAAAAGCAAGTTCTCTCTCTTCTAAGCATCAGGGCTATTCAGCCTGTCCTAGAAGAAGAATGGGGGCAAGGTTTCTACTCAAGACTTTTCCTGGTACCCAGAAAAGACAATTCCTGGCGTCCTATCATGGACCTGTCTATCCTAAACACATTTTTGGAAATCCCAAAGTTCAAGGTGCTAACTCTTCATCAGCTGCTTCCCATGCTAGGCAAAGATGCCTGGTTGGCAACACTGAATTTAAAGGAAGCCTACCTGCACATCCCAATAAGGGAATCTTGCAGAAGATACCTATGCTTCAGAGCCGGCTACATGCACTATCAGTTCTCTGCACTGCCCTTTGGCTTATCTACTGTGCCCAGGGTATTCACAAAGTGCCTAGCTCCAGTCATTGCATTTTGCAGACAAAGAAATATTCAAATATACCCATACCTAGACGATTGTCTAATTCAGGCAGAAAGCCAGGACATACTAATAAATCATCTGGCATTTGTAAAGAAATTACTAACTGCAAGCCCTGGGGTTCACGGCCTCTTGTATATTACTGATTCCATATGCAAGACTGCATATGAGGAAATTACAATGGTATCTAAAAAGCCTATGGTTTCAACATTCTCAGGACCTAGAATCAATGATTCCTATTATACCTTGTCTAAAGATAGAGTTCCTTTGGTGGGCCTGCCACCAAAACAAGGGACTGCCATTCACTCTACCCCCTGCCGCCCAAGCCCTAACAACAGATGCATCAAACTATGCATGGGGGGCTCACTTGGCAGGGAAGTCATTCAGGGCAAATGGAACCCAAATCAAATGCACCTGTATATCAATCAAAAAGAAATATTAGCTGTACAGAATGCTCTGACAGCCTTCAAGGACTACATTCTTCCAGTGATAATTATTGGTAAAGACGGACAACACCGCTGTTATGCGGTACATAAACAAGCAGAGGGAAACCCACTCATACGCTCTCTGCAGATTAGCCATGGCTCTGTGGAACACAACCTTGAGCTACCAAGTGCACCTACGAGCTCAGTTCCTGCCAGGCAAGTTAAATACACTGGCAGACGACCTAAGCAGAAATCTCATGGACCCACACGAGTGGAAACTGGAACCAAAGTTATTCAACATGTTGAGAAACCATTGGGGGAGCCCAGAGATAGACCTGTTTGCCTCCCCTCAGAACTACCAATTGGACAAATTCTGCACAAGGACTCCCCACAAACAAGCTTGGAAAGTGGATGCCCTGTCCTTCACCTGGAAAAACCTATCAGTTTATGCCTTTCCCCCTCTGCCTCTCCTCTCCAAAGTGCTACTAAAGATCAAACAGGACAAACCAAGGACAATACTGATTGCACCAGACTGGCCACACCAACACTGGTACCCCTTCTTGTGCAGTGTGTCACTGCTGGTACCATGGCACCTGCCTCAGACTCCTGCCCTGCTGTCCCAGCAGGAGGGCAAGATTCTGCACTCACAGCTTTAAAGCCTGAACCTTGCAGCCTGGCTAATTATCTGATCTGTCCATTACCATCCCTCAGTAAGCAAGTGATGGATGTCATTCTGGAGGCAAGGAGGCCTAGTACTAGAAAATCCTATGCTGCAAAATGGAAAAGATTCTGTTCCTGGAGCCAGACTCGGGGGATGGGCACAGCAGTGCCCAATTTACCTCATATTCTTCAATACTTAACTGAGATGCTTCACAAGGGCCTTTCCTTTCCTCCATCAAAATTCATGTCTCAGCCATTTCAGCTCATTACAATACAGAGCCACCCCTCTTCTCTCATCCACTGCTGAAGCAATTCCTCAGAGGGGCCAAAAACTTAAGACCTCCCAGGAGAGCCCCCTACTCCAGCCTGGGACCTTAACTTTGTATTGGAAAAGCTCACTTTACCTCCCTATGAGCCAGCTGCAAATGCAGAGTTGAAATTCCTTTCTTGGAAAACAGCCTTCCTTCTAGCCATCACTTCAGCAAGAAGGGTGTCTGAATTACAGGCCCTCATGGCAGTGGAGCCTTTCATCATCTTTCATGCGGCTAGGGTGTCCCTCAGGACCAATCTTTCCTTTATGCCCCAGGTGGTATCCAGTGTGGCCCTTAATCAGTCCATTCATTTACCAACCTTCTTTTCTAATCCACAGAACAAAGGGGAACGAATACTGCACTCCTTGGACGTGCACAGACAACTTAGATTTTACCTGGACAAGACTAAGCCTCTCAGGAAATCTGAACAGCTGCTGGTTGCATTTGCTGCAGGGGCAGAGGGGAAGGCCATTTCAAAGCAAACCATTTCTAAGTGGATAGGCCATTGCATTAATTTCTGCTATAAGCACCATGAAAAACCTACCCCACAGGGGATAAGACCACATTCAACCAGGGCTGCATCTACCTCTACAGCCTTTTTCAGAGGTGTCCCTACCAGGGACATCCTGGAAGCTGCTACCTGGAGCTCTGTACATACGTTCACCAAGCATTACCACTTGCCAATTTTTTCTAAATCCAGGGCTGGCTTTGCCACTGCAGTCTTGCAGGGCCTTATAGCTGGTCCTAATGCTATCTAATTGCCTCCTCCCATCCTTAGCTTTGGGAATCTACCCAAATGTAATGACTGCAACAGTGAAACACGAAGAACATAGTACAGTTGTGTACACTTACCATAAATGTAGATATTCGAGTGTATTCAGTGTTGTAGTCCTGGTTACCCTCCCTCCAGCCCCCTGACTTCTATTGACTATACCTCTATTCTTGTTTACTATGCTTAAAACTTTCTGGTGTATTTGCTTTTGTTGGAGGTGTAACCTTCTATATAATTGCTTCCCATTTTGGGGGCACCTGACATCTGGGGCAAGAAAAATTGATGTAATTGCGTCAGCTGCATGCTTTATGCCCCTGACTACCTGACGTCATGGAAGATGAGACAGCAACTGACGCAGCACCCAAGACTTTGATAATCAGGCCGGCTAAGGGCTACCTGCAAGCAGATAACCCAAATGTGATGACTACAACAGTGAATACACTCGAACATGTACATTTATGGTAAGTGTACACAACTGTGCTTTATTTCAGCAGGGAGTTTATTCCAGTTTCTGGCGATGTAGTTAGAGTAGAGGGAGACACCTGCAGCATTGTTGGCTTTAGCTGTTGTCAATAGAGTTTTGTTCTTTGAACGTGGATTGCAGTTACTAGAGTGAGGGAGTAGATGATTTTGGAGGGTAGGGATCTTCTCTGGGTGGTTTAGAATTTTCTGGGCTTTGGTGAGTTGGTTATAGAATAGTAGCTGTGGAAGTTCCAAATAGTTACGTTTACTGAGTGTGATGCAGTGGTGTGACCTAAATGAAGAGTCAGTGGCAAGCCTAGCTATTTTGTTATTGCATGATTCTAGTTTAGCTAAGTCTGACTTCCTTAGGTTGATGAGAATTGGAGAGGCATAGAGAAGAGTTGAAATGAGATGCGTTTGAACAATAGTTGCTTTTGTATTAGTGAAATATTGTTTGTTTTTGTATAGGGTGCCTAGGTTTCTGTGCAGTTTTATTGTTTGTGCAATACGAATGTCAAATCTTAAATTGCTGTAAAAGTGGCAACAGTAGTCTCTATTTAGAAAATAGTGTGTGCTGTTATTGTAGAGTTTCTCAATCTTAACTATATGTCTAAAAACATCTCCTTTGGCGAAGCTACTGTTTGTTTATTCTTTTATGCTGTTCTTTCCATTGAGTGTACCAGGATTGTCTCCCTTATTTTCATCTGTTTTGATTTACAGCTGGGTATTATTTTGAGTAAGCTCAGTTTTCATTATTGCTAGCAAGAGTTATTTTTGTTTCCATGCTGATATATTAGTAGCATAATGGGTTTGCCAGTTCATGCATTCAGCAGTGTTGTAACCAAGATAATTGTTACTCATATAACTGTTAGGACATTCATGAGAAGTCTAATTAGTAGCATATTAGCAATCACATGGACTAGCGAAATGCAGGTTGTTGCATGACTACAAAATAGGCTATGATGGGTAAATGTATACCATTAACTGCTGTCTGCTAACACATCCACAAAACAAACAGCATCACAACTACTAGATTAAAAAACCTACTTTTTGTTTGCAACATAAATAGGACATGTTAGAGAGAGAGAGATGTGTCCCATAGAATTCCCAGTCTGTGGAACAGTTTCCCCATCCATGTGAAGCACAGTTCCTCTCTGTCCCAATTTAAGCACAACTTAGACCAGTGGATGATTAATCATAAATGCACCCCTGGTCTCCTGCCTGTGTCTCTGATGGACAGTAGTAGTCAGTACATCACCCCCCCCCCCATATAAGTCAAATTGTCGGTCATATTTGGGTTACATACCTAGACTTGTAAGCACCATAGTGGTCTTTAGTCTAGTATACAATATGAAACAATGAACCTGTTGGTATACTGTACTGTAAACTTGTTCACTTTTCATTATTGTTCGAGTTAGTTTACTTTACATAGTAGTACACATTAGCAGTGTCTTGGTTTGGCCAACCCATGTGTTCAACAATGTTGCAAATCAGATGCACGTCACTCGAATGAACTCCGGGGGGCAATGTCATAACTTTCCCTCCTATTGAACATGTATAAGTTATAGATCTCACTGATAAATTATAGACGCATCCTACTGTTGTTAGTTGCTCGATGCCATGCATTATGGTTATTAACAAATTTGGAATGCTATGGTCTGATGTGATGGTGTCTTCACAAAGTACTATTTTACATGCAAATAAGCAAACTTGAATGCTGTTGATTTTTGTAAGTTTCATTTAGGAGGTATACAGTCATCACGTTAAGGTTTATGCTTGTTGTAACACATTACAAGTTACTATTTGTGAGGGCTGGTCTTCCTACATTTTCAGTAGCATGACTGTGCTGTAGATAAAAGAAAAACCTAACATAGCAAGTGAACATTTACTAATTGTTCTGAAATGAAAATATATAAAGAACTATCGCCTATAACATCTATTTACAACTGAGGGGTAAATTTTCATGTAATTTGCCAGTTGTGTTATGATTTTTGCAAGAGTGTAAACATATTATCTCATGTAACGTTTATAGATTGATAATAGTGTTGCTTTTACTAAACTTTAAGCGCATGTCTAAATGACCCATATTGAATGCAATATTTGAATGAAAGTGGGAAGCTGCGTGTCTTTTTGATGGTAGAGTATCAGAATTTGTAGTATTTTAATATTCAGTGACTGCAACTCTGTAGAGCATTTTTGAAGATGTGTTTTTTATATGTTTTAGTTTCATATCTTCATAATTTGATTAACTGCGAGCAGCTTTATAGAAGTCTGAAGTTTTTGGGCAGGTTATTGATGATTTTAATATCCTAATGTATGAAATTATTAATATAAGAAGATTCGCCATGGGTTAAGTTACAGTTAATGTTACATATTTAATAATGTAGATATGGTTAGTTTACCACTGAAGAGATTAGGCAAATTTTTAATGAAGACGTTATCTCTAGCTCTTAATAAGGTAATGTTACTAATATTATTAACACTAGCAAAACTATACAAGTGTACCACACTTACAGCTTGAAGTATGCACTCCTAACTGCTCCCTATGGATACTATCCAAGTGTATTAGTGTAGTAATTTTGATTCTACTTATAGTGTCTTGAAAATATGTATTTCCTCAATCTGATGTTGTTGTTTGTCTTTCGGCTTTTCCCGGTTAGGGGTTGCCACAGCGGAACTCTGATCCGTTAATGATTGGCAGTTGTTTTTTATGGTGCCGAGTTGCCAGCCCGATGCCCAACCTTCAACGTAGGCATGCCCATTCAATGCATGCCTTTCGAATGCCCACTCGACCGGGGGAAGGACATGCAGACTCCACACAGAAGGCACTCCCAACGGGAGAACCTCTTGCTGTGAGGCAACAACGCTACCACTGCACCACAGCGGCTGTCTCGCTTCCTCATGTTTGCTGACCTTTTATTTTGAATTGCCAAAAATGGGCATTTCAGTTTTCAGACAGATTTTTCCTGGTAAACAAATAAATAAATAAGATTTCATGATGGCCTGAAACAGAAGAGTATTATACTGGTTCATCGGTTAAGAACTTGTTATGAGTAGAAGGTGATAATAAGAGTGTACATTTTTGATTGATGGTTTTGCTACATTTTCTTTGCAGTGCTAGAATATGAAAGGATGCTGCATTTAGTCTTCATTTTTAAGCATCGATGAAGTGATTCTTTCAAACAGTTGGAATTAGGCCTTCATCTCCTCTCTGTCTTACAGATAGGTAGATGTGGTAAAGTTATGTTTAGATCATGCATGTCCATGACTGGAAAAGCGATGTACTAGAGAACAGAAAGAGATGAGCTTGCTACTTTGTTTATTGATGTTCTGTGTCCCAACAGTGTTTCCTCGAAAGGGGTGACACTTGATGATGGTGGAGGTGCCTTGCAGGGTATTAAGTAACACAGTTACAAAATAATTGCGATGAGCGGAGAAGTGCTAGGAAGGACAAGGTTACTCAAAGGGACCAGTGGGGAAGGGCATCTTCAGCATAGTGTTATCTTAGGGCATTAGGTCAGTCTGATCGAGAGTTTTTAGATGATAGAACAGAAATACTGCAAGTACAAGCTATAATTTTTTATTTATTTTTTTATTTTACATTTGTTGACTGGGCTAGTCTAGCTGGATATATGTCCATTTTCAGTAGTGGCCCGGGGAGAAAAGCTCCACAAAAAGATGGGTTTATATAATCAAGAGTTGTTATACATTCATATCAGAAATATTATACAAAAGGAAGGTGTTACAAAAAATAACTGGTTCATAAGCATTACCAAGAAAAATACTTTGCAATACTTGAAATAAAATTGCAAGAAATTTTTTTTTTTTTAATTAATTTTTTTTTTATTATTATTATTATGGGTGAAAAGAGGTTGAGGAAATAGAAAGTTTAGTCAGGGTTTGTACAGGACAGAGATGTTGGGGATTAAGCACAGTTTTTAGCTGCCTATTGAAGGTACAAACAAAAATTCTAAAAGAACCTAGAAAAGGTTTGAGGGGTTGAAAAAAGGTAGAGGGAATAAAAGTTTAGTCAGGGTTTGTACAAGGACAGAGCCATTGAGAGTTAAGCAAAGTTTTTAGGTGCGTCTTGAAAGTGGGTGAAGAAGTAATAGCAGTAAGTTCACTTGGAAGCTTGTTCCAGATAGGTCCAATACAGTTGGAGAACAAACAGTCCCCAGCTTTGTTGTTGGATTTATAGGGTGCCGCTAGTAGCTTTCAAGGAAGATAGATTTTAAAGGAAATAAGGGTACTAAGCATTGTGGTATTAGAAGGTTGATAGAAGATTTTGTGGGTGATGGTAAGTTGCTGTAGTCGTATTTGATTTTGTAATTCTAGCCAGCGTAGTTGTTTAAGATTTGAGCAATGATGGGTTCAAAAGATGTGGCAAATCTTATAATATTATTATATGATATTGCTAGTTTATTGAAATTAGATTTTGATAAGTTTGTAAAATAGGTGAGGCATAAAGAATAGTCCTTCTGGCTGAGGTAGTAAGGAAGGGTTTGAGTCTGTAGAGATCCAATTGACTGACTTGATGGTTAAGTTAATGTGGGCATTGAAGTTGAGATTATGGTGCATTGTGACACCTCAAAGTTTGGTAGTAGAGTCAGGGGATATTATTGTGCCATTGTTAGAAATTATATGTCGAAGATTTCTGTGATGGTGTAAAAAGTAATAATTTAGTCTTTTTGAGATTCAGTAAGAGGCGATGCTGAAAGAACCAGTTTTCTGCTGCTGTGAAGACGTGTTGTGCAGTGGTCCGAAGCCTAATTGGGGAGGATGCTGAACATATCAGTGTTGAGTCATCGGCATATTGTATACATATGGATTGAGGAAGGGACATATTTAGATTGTTAATAAAAATAGAAAAGAGGAGAGGTCCTAGTATTGAGCCTTGTGACACTCCTATTGTGATGGGAAGAAGAGATGAAATGTGATTATCCCAAAGGACTGCTTGTTGTCTATTTTCTAAGTAGGAATTAAACCACTGGATAGCTTGAGTGTCCAAGGCAAATGATTTGAGGATGTTTAGTAAGAGGGAATGGTTGACCATATCAAATGCCTTAGAGAGGTCTAAGAATAGTGCTGAGGACAGCAGGTTGTTGTTCCGATTTTTATTAATATGGTCTGTGAATGACAAGAGTGCTGTAGTAGTGCTGTGATAGGGTCTGAAACCGTGTTGGCAGTCTGCTAGAAGATTGTTTTGTTTGTTGAATTTTTATGAAGAATAATTAATAAGAAAAATAGTTTAAGAGAAATAGTGCTAACTTATAGAAATCTCAGTATTATTAGAAACTAGTACCTGATGAAACGGCACCAAGTATAAATGTGAGGCATCATCATATTTTTATGTAAGATGCATCCAGTTTACTTAATTATAAATAAAATTTAAAATGAGAGAAAAACAATACTGATAATGTTCGAATGACTGTATTTTCTAGTTTGTTCATAGGCTTATACTAGGCTATTAATCTAGTGGACAATTTGTAGCCTGGCCTCATGATCCCACATTGAATTTACCAAAACATGAAAATAATACCCTACCCCCAAAGGATGAATTACTTTTAACTTTGTTACACCCCTTTTCCATTAGGCTTCAGGGAGCAGGCAGGCCTTCAGCAGAATGAATTCCTTTAGAAGTAGTCACATCCATAGGTTCATAGGTAGGTACTAGGCTATCAGCCCAAGGGCCTAAGTAAGCCTAGCCAACAAAGTTCCCTGGCTTACGCCAACCCAAGAAAGTTATTTTCCTGTGCCACTGTCAAGCAGAGACACAGAAGTGATCCCTGGGGTGTATTTCCTATTTCCCATCCACTCATCAAGATTTTTCTTGAAGAGTGCTAATGAAGAACTTTGCTTGACATAGATGGGTAGCTTGTTCCAGAGTATGGGAAGTCTCTGGGATAGGAATCTATTCCTCCAGCATGTCCTGTTTATTGTGGTGACAAGGTTTAGGTCCCTAAAGCGTGTAGCTCGGAGGGATTGAGATTTCTTTAGGTGTAGCATATCCAACAGCACTGGGTTTGACATAGCTTTATATGTTAGGCAGAGATCACCTCAGAGTAGGCGATATGCTACAGAGTAAAGCTGGAGTTTTTTGAGACAATCAGTGTAGGGCATCTGTTTGAGGCCAGTAATTTTCTTTGTGAGGTACTTCTGTGGCCTTTCCAGCTGCTGCAGATGTCTTGTGAGGTACATTCCAAAAGGGGCATTGTACTCTATAATGGGTCTAATGAGTGTTGAGTAGAGGGGGACAATGACCTCTTTATTCCTGGATGAGAATCCTTTTGTGATGAGGTGTGCCATGTAGAAGGATTTCCTGACTGCTGTGGCAATGTGATTATCAAAGGAGAGACTACTGTCCACTTGGGTCCCAAGGTCTCTTATTACACATTCAGTGTTAAGAAGACAGCTGCCTATGTGGTAGTTCATTGGTACAGAGTTTTTACCAAAGGGGATAACAATGCACTTTTTGGCATTGAGCTTGAGGCCATGGCTCTGACACCAGGCATCTGTCTCAGTGAAGCCCCTCTGTAGGATGTCCACATCATTTGGGGACTCGACTATAGCTACTAGTTTGCAGTCATCTGCAAACTTTGTTAGCCAGAGGCCTTCTGTGTTAGCCTGTACTTCAGAGAAGTAGATACCAAACAGGAGAGGTCCTAGGACTGAACCCTGTGGTACTCCACTTGTCACTGGTTTGAAATCAGATTTGGAGTTTGCAACTTTTACATTGTGGGTTCTGTCAGTGAGCCAGTTGGCAACCCATCTTGTGACATAGGGATTTATACCTAGTTTAGTGAGTTTAGCTGTAATTCCAGAATGGGGGATGGTGTTGAAAGCCTTGGCGAGGTCAAGATAGGCTGTGTGAACCACCTTACCCTCGTCTACGGCTTTGGTGACTGCCTCAAAGAAGTCGACCAGGTTCAGGACGCAAGATCTGCCTTTCACAAACCCGAACTGGGTGGAGTCCAGAGTTTGGAGGTTACCAATGTCTTTGTTTATGAATTCCATGATGATATGCTCCATGGCCTTGCAGACCAGGCCCGTCAGGCTAATAGGACGATAGTTCCCAAGATCAGTGGTGGCTCCCCCTTTGTGGAGTAGGATAACTGTTGCTGTGCGCCATTCAGTGGGCACAAAGCCTGATGTGAGGCTATGATTGAACATGGTGCTTAGGTGGGGAGCCAGTTTGTTCTGAAGTTCATGTAAAACGCAGCCTGGGAATTTGTCAGGTCCCATGGATGCTGTATTTTTGGCTTTAGAGAGTGCTGCTTTTACCTGTGAAGTTGTGATTACAGGGACTCTGCATTCTTCCGGTATAGATATGGGCCTTTTCGGGGGTGAGAGGGGGGTAAAGTTAGCACTGAACCTATCTGCCAGGATGTTGACAATATCAGTTGGTTCTGTAAATTTTGTGCCATTGTGCTGTAACTCAGAGCAGATCTGGCTGTTGCCATTGAGATTCCTGACATAGCTGTAGAATGCTTTGTGGTTGTCCTTGGAATCAGTGGCAGTCTTGTTTTCATAACTAGCTTTGGAGGATCTTATAAGGGATCTCAGCTTCTTGCTGAAATTGACCAGGGAGCCTCTCCACTCATGGGATTTTACTCTCTTTTGCAACAATTTCTTCCTTCTGTTGTAGAGTTTGTTTATGGCAGGGGACCACCAGATTGGCTTCCTTTTTTTGGAGGATAGCATCTTGGTTCTGTTTGGGATAGCACAATCCATGCACTCGTGTAAGTGCTTATAGAGTGCATTTGTGTAGGATTCAGCAGTCGTAACTATTGTCCATCTGCATGGGTGTCATGAAGTTCACCACTTCTGTCTTAAGAAGCATGAAATTGGCTTTGGAGAAATTATCCATGTGGGCTTGCAGGGCCAGCGCAGATGTGTACTTGTGATTATCCATCTAGTTTTCTTGGTTGTGCTTAGAAGGAGCCAGGAAACTACTGTGCTGTATATCCAGGGGAACTCTATGCCATGTGAGGGGTATTCTCTGTGATACATATCTAGTATGTGTTTAGGGTGGTGGTAGTTTTGTGGATGTGAATGCGGTTGCATAACACTGGATCCTTCAGGGCTCAGTAGGCTAGGCACAGCTCTCCTCTCAGATGTTGATGGGACACAGAAAAGAATGAGAGTGCTGGAATCAGCAAACTGCCTGTTTGCAAAGTCACTGGAGCAGGTTCCAAAATATTCCTAGCTCTAAAGCCAACTTCAAATAAGCATGCTGCTTGTGTTCAGAAACGGACTCAGGAATGGATAAGCACTTTCGGTTGTAAACCTTCTTCAGATCCTGTGTTTATCTGCTTTGCTCTTCCTTTTATACTGTGTGTATTCTAGGTATTGGCCAATGAGGTGTTATATTTGAAAGCGCTTATCCGTTCCTGAGTCCGTTTGCTGATTCCAGTTGGCTTCAGAGGAAGGAAGAATCATCCATCCTGGAATTCATTTTAGTGCACAGGCAGCACGCCAATTTGAAGTTGGTCTTAGACTTTGGAACTCATTCCGGTGTCTTAGAACACGGGATGCCTATTGGAATCAATTGGCTCTAGAAGAAGGAAGAGCTTTGGGACTTGTCTCCCCCCCTCTCATTTTACACACAGGCTGTATGCTGGTTACAGGTTGGCTTCCAAGTAAGAAACCTTTTGTAACTTGTTCTAGTGCTTTTGCACACAGGCAATTTACTGACTTGGAACTTTGGAAGTACCTACTGAGGAAGCGGAGCATATAGTTGTCTCTGAATGGAGGTTTTGTACTCAAGGAAGAAAGGTAGCTGGAAGTGACTTCCAATGAATGAGTAATTTCCTGTCTAATCATATTGAGCCAAGTTACCATAACAAGAAATTTGCTCCGAGGAAAGTGTTATTGGTATTTGAACTAGTACTTTGAAGTAGGCAATTTGTCGTTTTTAACTGAACAGAATTAAAAAAATTGTTTTTATTTAAGGAAGGACCTGGGATACATATGTAGTGTTTGCATACCAGCAACTACAAGAAAGGGGATATGTAATACCTGCTAAATGGATCATCTTGGAGCTAGCTATCACGTGGAGGGAGTAGTCTTATTGTAGCTTTTCATTTTCATATGGTGAAGGCGTACTCCCCAGGCTAGAGCTTGGGCTAGAGCTTGTTTACTTTATCTTTTCAGAGTTAATAATTAAAGTCAATTATCTTTTGTTTATATTCAGGCATTATTCTTGGTGATGGTAGGGTGCTAATCAATACTACTTTCACACCCTATTCAGATGCATACACTGAGAAATCCATCATGAGCTTCTTCATATGATCAAAGGAGGTATGTCTCAAGTCATTCACTTTCATGTGTACAGTGATGAGCTCATATGTTTAACTGGTGAGAATGGACCTGAGGGCCTTAGTAACAGTGGATTCAGGCATCTCAGAGATAGCTAACAGCTAACCACCTAGGGAATGCAACATGTTTGTGTCTAACTGTGGTGACACCTATACCCAAGACACTGACAGAGGTAGAAGCTTGATCCTGCTACTATAATGGCTTCTCCTTTCGCTTTTGTGACCCCTTTTTGTGGCTGATGTTACTGTAGTATCAGAATGTGGTATATGTTAATTTAGACTTCTCAATGCCGGGTAGCTTGCAGGAAGTACATCTGAGGGTTCAGTCTGATGTTTAGGAGTCCTAGGCGATTTAGCAGATATTTTTTAACTGCGTCAGCATAAGAGATTTGTGTTTACATTATGTGGATGTTGCATAGGTGTGGGCGATGCAAAGACAAAATTAAGCATATTCTGTGCTACTAGTTTAGAGAGGGACACCTCCAGTTATTTGCCACTCACATAGAGTCCTCTGGGTTAAGTAGGAGTTTGTTTTCAGTGACTATGAGGCAGTTCTTAAACTTCATTGGATATCACATGCTGTTAAGTCTGGCAGTAAAAAGAGGATAAGTCTGCCATCTCCCCTTGACTAAGAGGGTAGTGAGGACTAAAGAGGGTAGGGCAAATAATACAGGTAGAAGTTTGTTGGACTGGAGAAGTTGAAGGCCTGATAGCTAAGAGAAGGACTGCAGAAATCCCCTCAAGACAGCTCACCTCAGTGCAGATTATCACAGCCCAGCGAAGCAAAATGTGTTTTGATGGAGCAGAAGTGGATAGCTGACTCAGTGGAGACAGAGTAAGGTACTCTTTTAATCACATAAAAAGAGATAATTTACTTGTACACACAACCCACTCTATAGTAGACAACAAGCAGTTCAACGAGACAACAACCTTTCCTCACTGCTGCCTTTTACCACAGGAGTCCCACAAGGGTCCATTCTGGGACCTCTTCTGTTCTCCATCTTCATTAATGATCTCCACAGCATATGCCAAGATGCAACTGTTGTGTTGCTGATGACTCTACATTAGTCTGCTCAGCCAATGACCCACACAAACTCATCTCCATTACCCAAAAAGCCTTCCAAGTTACAGAAACCTGGTTTCTTAACAAAACCCTTTTATTTAATCCCAAAAAGACCAAACTGTTGCTATTTAAACCAAACAAATCCATCTCAATGCCCAATGCATTCAATATTGTGCCCAGAGATGGGACTGTCACCTCTCCAGATGCTCATACTTAACTACTAGGAGTGACCATTGACAACAACCTCAAGTTTGATCTACATATGAATCAAACTATTAAAAACATTAACAGAAAACTGGGCAGTCTTTATAAAAACAAACCATTTCTAACCCAACCTGCTACAATAACAATAGCTCAAACCCACCTCCTCTCCACACTATTCTACGCCGCTCCCATCTTCACTAACCTACCCAAAACTGAAATGGCCAAGCTTAATATCTGCTACAATCAAATTGCCAAATTTGCCACTGGTGCCCCCTACCATGCCCACCACTGTCATTCACTAAATCAACTTAACTGGCTTGAATTCCCAAATCTCTTCTCATTCCATCAGCTTTCTTTCACCCAGAAACTCCTACTACTTCCTGAAAAAAACCCAGCACGATCTAATCTACTTAAACTGCAAACTAATACCAGACAACTTCGCTCTAGTGATAAGCACTATCTAATCTACAAACTAATACCAGACAACTTCGCTCTAGTGATAAAAGACTAATCAAGGTGACCAAAAGCAATGACACAGCAGGTGACTCCCTCTTCCCTAACTACATTGGTAAAATTTGGAACCAATTACCTTCTGCTATTACCTCAGCCAACTCAATGATTGCATTTAAAAAGCTGCTAAAAGAACACCTAAAACTCCACTCCCAACCCCCTTTTACTTACATTTGTCTCAATCAATGTTATTACTGGAAACCAGTACATTTTAAGCACTATTTTACTCTAACCGAAACTATGGAATTTTGTTAAAACTTGCAACTACCAATGAATATTGTACTTGGCAACTTTAAAACTATAGAATCTTGTTAAATCATGTGTATTCCTATGAATGCTTGCTTGCTATATAGAAATCTCATAGTTGTTTGTTCTTAATTTGTGGAGCTTTTCTCCCCAGGCCTCCGCTGAAAATGGACATGTATCCAGTCGGACTCTCCTGGTCAACAAATGTAAAATAAATAAATGAATAAATAAAAATAAATGCAACTACTCCAGTGCTGCACTCAGCAGAACTCCTGCAATAAGTATCAGACAAGAAAACAAAATAACCAATGAAAACAAGTGAAAATCTGAAGCCTGAGTGCTATAAGCTTCTCAAGTCCTGCAATTATTTGTCAGTCTCCCACTTAGATCTAATTACTTCTTAAAGATCGTATGCAATGCTCTTTATAGAAATTCCTCCAGGATCAGCTTTAATATTTGATTAAAAGTACTCACTCATTTCTGGCTTGTACTGCACATTGGTTATGCATATTTTTGATCTATGCCATTAAAAATACGTTTAAAACATAATTAATCTGATCTCACATGTATATTGCTTTTACACATTCCTCCAGTTAATGCTATGCTTACAAATGGCACCTTGACATTATCAAGTAGACAGGAACTTCCTGTAATGCTCTTAACTGACGGGAGTTGCATGGATCACAAATGTTTATTTATTTATTTATTTTTTCATTATTGAAAACGTATTTTGATTCAAGAGCATGCTTTGCACCTTAACTGTGCAAATCTGCTGTAATAAGGCCGGCAACACCATAGGTTGGTACTAGGCTATCGGCCCTAGGGCCTATGCAAGGCTAGCCATAACAATTCCCTGGCTATTTTTTCCCACAATATTTACTTCCCTGGACCCCTGTCTAACAGGGCAACTGACATGATCCCTGGGGTGAATTTCCTGTCTCCCATCCAATCATCAAGGTTCCTTTTGAAGAGGGCCAAAGAGGTGCTCTGCTTGACATGTATGAGCAGGTTATTCCAGAGTCTGGGGAGTCTCTGGGTCAGGAACCTATCCCTCCAGCATGATTTGTTCATTGTGATAACAAGGTTTACATCCCTGGAGCGTGTGTCTCTGAGGGATTGGGATTTTGTTAAGTGTAGCATGTCCAACAACTCTGGGTTTGACATGGCCTTGTATGTTAAGCAGAGATCGCTTCTGAGTAGACGATATGCGACAGAATATAGGTGGAGTTTTTTAGATGGTCAGCATAGGGCATCTGCTTTAGGCTTGTGATTCTTTTAGTGAGGTATTTCTGCGGCCTTTCCAGTTGTTGCAGATGTCTTGAGAGGTACATACAAAATGGGGCATTGTATTCTATAATGGATCTAATAAGGGATGAGTACAGTGGGACAATTATCTCCTTTTTTCTGGATGAAAAGCCCTTAGTGATGAGGTGTGCCACATAGAAAGATTTCCTGACTGTTGTGGCGATGTGGTTATCGAAGGTGAGACCACTGTCCACCTGTGTCCCTAAGTCTCTTATCACACTTTCCATGTTTAGTGTACTGCCACCTATGTGGTAATTCACGGGTACATGTTTTTTCCCAAAGAGGATAACTGTACATTTCTTGGCATTAGCTTGAGCCCATGGCTCTGGCACCAAGCATCTGTTTCTGTAAGGCCCTTTTGTAGAATATCCACATCATTTGGGGATTCAATAATGGCTCCCAGTTTGCAGTCATCTGCAAACTTTGTTAGCCAGAGTCCCTTAGTGTTGGCCTGTACTTCAGAGAAGTAGATGCCAAACAAGAGCGGTCCCAGGACTGAACCCTGAGGTACTCCACTTGTCACTTGTATGGAGCTGGATTTGGAGTCGTCTACTTTTACAGTGCGGGTTCTGTCAGTAAGCCAGTTGGCAACCCATCAAGTGATGTAGGGATTAATGCCCAGCTTAGTAAGTTTATTTTATTTTTATTTTATTTTATTTATTTTTTTATTTTACATTTGTTAATTTACATTTGTTAACCGGGCTAGTCTAACTGGATATATTTCCATTTTCAGTAGAAGCCCGGGGAGAAAAGCTCCAGTAGTAAACAATTTGATTATAAATTTGAAATACAATACAAACGATGCAAATCATAGTTGATACATAGTAAATTAAAGTAGTTCAATAAAAAATACAAGAAGCAGTGAATAAAAAATGGAGATAAAGGATGGTATTTACACTAATATAAAAGTGACAAAAGTATGTGTTAAATTATTTACACAAATAAAAGTGACAAAAGGGTATGATAAAATTATGAAAATAAGAATGTTTTGTGATAATCAACAGGATAGATTCCACCAGTATGTTCTATTGTGTTCACCAGTTCCTGTTCTGCTTCAAAAAGTATGCATTAGAGTTTGGAATATATAGTAGGAGGCGGAAATAATATTAGCAAAACCAGAAGGTTAGTCAGGGTTACTGCAGGGGCATAACCATTGTGTTTTAAGGTGTCTTTTGAGGTTTTGTTTAAAGAGAGGCAAGGAAGAAAGTGACGTTAGTTCATTGGGGAGTAGGTTCTAGTTTTTTCCCACTGTGTTAGAAAACGGGGAATCACCAGCCGTGTTGTTAGTCTTGGTCATGCTAGCTAGAAATTTGCTAGAAGAGCATAGGGAGTTTAGATTTTTATAAGGGATTATGAGATTAGATAGTATAGGAGTGCTGTTAGGTTGATAAAATATCTTGTGGGCAATGGTTAGTTGGGAGATATTCAGATGGTTTTGAAGTTCAAGCCAGCCTAGCTGCATTAGATTTAAACAGTGGTGAGTTCTAAAGGGATTGCCAGTGGCAAATCTGGCGATGCTGTTGTAGGCATGAGCTAGTTTGACAAGGTTATTTTTTTTGAGGTTAGTGTATATGGGACAGGCATATAGAAGAGTTGAAATTAAATGGGAGTGTGCAATCTTGGTTCTGGCTATTGGAGTTAGGAAAGTTTTGATTCGATATAAGGAGCCTATTTTTCTGTTAACAGTTTTTATGGTATTATTTATGTGGATATCAAACGTAAGGTTATTGTCAATAGTAATTCCTAACAACTTGGTGGTAGAGTCGGGGTATATGGTTGTGCGATTATTGGAGATGACAGAGAAATCTATAGGGGAGGACTTACTGGTGGATGTAAAGAGAAGGAGCTTGGTTTTTTTAGCATTGAGAAGGAGGCAACGTTTTGTGAACCATGCTTCAACTGTGTTGACTACATTCTGAGTCAGAGAATGTAGTTCAGATGGGGAGCTTGCCGAGCATATTAATGTTGAATCATCTGCATATTGAATGCAGGTGGCTTGTGGGATTGCTACATGGAGGTCGTTGATAAAAAGAGAAAAAAGAAGTGGGCCTAGAATAGAGCCTTGAGGGACTCCGAGGGTGACTGGTAGAAGGGATGATATATTATTTTCCCAGAGAACTGCTTGTTGTCTATTGGTTAGGTAGGACATGAACCATTTAATAGCCAGAGAGTCAAGGGAAAAGGATTCAAGAATGTTGATAAGAAGGGTATGGTTTACCATATCAGAAGCTTTTGAGAGGTCAATAAAGAGTGCAGATGAGAGGTTGTTGTTACTGCAATTTCTATTTATAACATCTGTAAAGGATAACAGGGCGGTAGTGGTGCTATGTGATGGCCTAAAACCATGCAGGCACTTAGCTATTGTGTTATTTTGAGTTAAATGGTTTAAAAGTTGTTGGTGAACGCATTTTTCCATGATTTTTGCTAAGGGTGATAAAAGAGCTATTGGCCGGTAGTTAGAGTAATCATTTGAGTTGCCACCTTTGTGAAGGGGGATAATATGGGAGATTTTCCAGATGTCTGGAATGATTCCTTCCTTAATGGTTCTGTTTATGAGGATGGATATGGGATATGAAATTACTTTGGCTGCTTTTTGGAGGTATTCAGAAGGTAGCTGGTCAGCAGAAGGAGAACAAGGCTTAAGTTTTTGAATGAGTTTGTAGATGAGAGTGGTAGAGATTGGTTATATATAGAATGCTGGTAGAGTGCTGGGTATGGAAGTGGGAAGGCTTGATTTGTCTGGAGTAAGTTGACTAGCTAGTGCTTGTATGGTTTCTGTAAAGAAGGAGATGAAGGCATTGGCAGTTTGATGGGGGGTATCTGGGTCTGCCTGAAGTGGGGTAGGTGTATGAGAGTGCCCTGGGGAAAGGAGTTTATTGATACTAGATCAGAACTTCTGGGGGTTGTTTTGGTGATTTTGCTGTAATTTACAGTAGTAGTTCTTTTTATCCATGAGTATTGCCTTTTTTGTACTATTTCTTAGTTGCTTAAAAATTTGTTGATCAGAAATATTTTTGTTAGCTCTCCACTTAGCCCAGGATTTATTCCTAAGTAAGATTTTTTGTCTGGTTTCTTTGGAAAGCCAGGGGGCTGGTTTGGCCTTCATTCTGATGGACCTTTTGGGTGCATGCCTGTCAATGATAGATAGGAATTTAGAGTTTAGATAATTGACAGCCTCTTCAAGTGGTAGAGTTTTTAAAGGGTACTAGTCACAGGCACTTAGTTCATTTTGGAATGATACTGGGTTGAAGTGTTTGTTGGTACATACAATTCTGTATATGGGGGGAATTGAGATATCATTTTTATGTCTAAGGATGTAGGTTAAAGTATGATCACTAACATCGTCAGGTAGAGTTCCTGCATTGTAAGTTTGTTTTTGTCTATTTATAAGTATCCAGTCTAGGGTGCTCTCTTTTTGTTTGGTTTATTAATTCTGGTTGTAGAGGTGATAGTTTGACTGAAGCCATGAAGATTGATATGGGAGGTAGGATTATCAGCATTGACAGTTTTCCAATCAGTATTAAAATCACCAAGTATAATAGTGTCTTGGGGGTAAGTTGAGGACACCCAGCTTAGAATATACTCTATAGTACTGATATTATTACCAGGTGGTAGGTAGATGCAGATGATATATAAAGATTTGTTTTGGTTGATTTGAAATCTGGTGATAAGTACTTCTGCCTTACTATCTTGAGGTGGGTAGAATGGTAAAGTAGAGATCTGAAGTCCGTCTTTGAATAGGACTGCTACTCCCCCACCCTTACTTTTTATACGGTCTTGTCTCAGTACATTATACCCTTGGGGAATGATTTCATTATCTTTGGTCTCAGGTTTTAAGCATGTTTCTGTCAGAGGATGTCAAAGCTATGGGTATCTAAAAGGGCATGGAGATGGGTTACTTTGTTATTAAGGCTGCGGATATTCAGATGTCCTATTAGGAAAGAGTTGGGGAGTATGGGCTGGGTTATTAAGGCATGTGAATTGGTAAAGCCAGGGTTAGGGTGGATGTCACCATCTTTTAAGGAGGGTTTAATGAGTCTTAATGCGGAGTTATTAATAAAGTTGGTTAGATATTTCACTTTCTTTACTGTGGGTATATTGCATTTAATGTGGGAGAATCTATGGTATTTAGGTAGTAGATAGCTGGGAGTTGAGTTGATGTTAATTATTTAATAGGTAGTATAGAAGTGTGTATTGCTGTCTGTTTAGGAGAGTAGTTAAATTGGTAGTAGTATGGTTCTTCAAAGGAGGTGAGGATATAGGCATAGGTCAGGGCAGTTGATAGTATGGTTATGAGTATGGAATTGGTAATGTTTGTTTTTACTGTTAAAGGCATCTTTAGAGAGTATGTATAAAAAGTTTTAGGGGTTGAGTAGAGATGTAGAAAGCAAGGAGGTAATGAATGAGAAGAGTAACGAGAGGAGAGAACAAACTGTTATTGGCTGAAGGAAGAAGGGGTGTGGTAAGTTACAATAAGGAGTGGCTTGTAGAAGTAATAGATAACTGGGATGGGTGTGAATACTTTAGTAAATAGATTGGCGAGTAGGATTGGTAAGATGAGGGAGATTTATCTATGATTCCAGAGTGGGGGATGATGTCTAAGGCCTTGGCGAGGTCCAGATAGGCTGTGTGGACCAGCTTTCCCTTGTCCACGGCTCTGGAGACTTATTCAAAGAAGTCAATCAGGTTCAGGAGACAAGATCACGCCCTTCACGAACCCAAACTGCTTGGGGTCCATTGTTTGAAGGTTGCCATTTTCTTTGTTTATAAGTTCCATGATAATACGTTCCATGGCCTTGCAGATCAGTCTCGTCAGATTGATGGGGCAATAGTTCCCGGGATCCAAGGTGGATCCCCCCTTGTGGGGTGGGGTAACTGTAGCTGTGCACCACTCAGTGGGCACGAAGCCTGAGGTGAGGCTATGATTAAATATGACACTTAGGTGAGGTGCCAGTTCATTTTGTAGTTCATGTAGTACACAGCCTGGGATGTCGTCTGGTCCCATAGATGCTGTATTCTTAGCTTTGGAGAGTGCAGTTTTTACCTGTGTGGCCATTATTACCGGAATTTGGCAATCTTTCGGTATTGAGATGGGCCCTTTAGGCGGTGAGAGGGGGGGTGAAGTTTGCACTGAATTGATCTGCCGGGTTATTGGCAATATCCTTGGGATCAGTATATTTAATGGCATTTTGTTGTAGCTCAGAACAGATCTTAGCATTGCCATTTAGAGTCTTGACATAGCTATAGAATGCCTTGTGGTTGTCTTTGGAATCTTTGGCAATTTTATTTTCGTAACTAGCTTTGGAGGATTTTATGAGGGATCTCATCTTCTAACTGAGGCTGGTAAGGGAGTTTTTTGCATCCTGGGATTTTCCTCTTTTCTGCAACAGTTTCTTCCTTTTGTTGTAAAGTTTGTTTATGGCAAGGGACCACCAGATTGGCTTTCTTTTTTTGGAGGAGAGCATCTTGGTTCTATTGGGGATGGCACGATTCATGCACGAGTAGATGTGCTCGTACAGTGCTTTAGTGTAGGATTCAGCAGTCGAACTTTCAGTTCCCATCTGCATGGGTGTCATGAAGTTTGTCACTTCTGACTTGAGTAGCATGAAGTTGGCTTTGGAGAAGGTTTTTTATGGAGGTTTCCTTACTGGGGGGTGGGGGTGGGATGTGGATGTCAAGGGTTATGGTCAGACCTAACCAACAAGGGGCTGAACATAGGTATGGAACATCGATTTTCCATGTTGGTAATGACCAGGTCTAGGATACTGTAGCCCCTGGTGGGACTAAGGCTTAGTTGATCCAGAGCATTGGAATTTATGAATTCCAAGAACCATTGGGCAAAGGTGTTGGTACATGAATAGTTTTCCTAGTTAATGGCAGGGTAGTTGAAATCACTCAGTATTAGGGTGTTTGGTTGTATCTTAATATTTTCCAGTATGCTTAGAAAGGTGTAGTGAGAATATTGGGGCATGGTGGGGGATCTGTAGCAAGCTACAATTTGGATTGCAGTCTTACATAGTGTTAGTTGCACCTGGAGAATTTCAGATGCATTGTGTTGGGCAACTAGCCTGGTGTTGTGAATATCCTTGGTGAATATGGACACTCCTCCACCTTTAATGTTTCGGTCCTGGTTTGGTGGCCGAAAAGTGTGGTAAAAGTTGTAGCCTGGTATTGCAGGGGTGCTCTCTGGAGCCTTGAACCAGGTCTCAGTTACTGCACAGATATCGATGTTCTCCATTTTTAGGAGTGCCTCGAGATAGTGCATTTTGAGGTTAAGACTTCTAGCATTGAGTAGCATTATCTTCAGATTTTGCATGCTTGTACCTGTTACGGTGGTGGTTTTGTCCTTTGAACTTTGCCTTAAAAAGGCACTATAGGGGTGGCAAGAGTCTTAGCCAGTAACCTGAATCCCAGCAGCAACAGGTGCTGACCATCTCTGACAAAGCATCATGGTCTGTCGATCATGTCATCCTAGGCAGACAGATACTGGATCCCCTTTGAATGACACCAGAAGCTTAGCCAATTGTTGAAGTCAGTCATTTTGTCCTTATACTGTGGTATCATTCTGGGTGAAGGCAGGATGCTACTCAGGGCTAGGGTCATACTTGCCTGGGCCACATGATCCAAGAGCTCTTCCATGTCTCTTTTCATGTAGTCCAGGGAGGTACGTCTCAAGTCATTCACTCCAGCATGGACAATGACAGAGTCATATTTGTACTTGTTGTGGAGTGACTTGAGTGCATGCATTATGTGACAGATCCTGGTACCCGACAGGCAGCTAACTGTAATTTTCTCCTTGTTCAGCATGGTGAGTGGGACATCAGTGTGCCTGACTATAGAGTCACCTATGACTAAAGTGTTGTGTACATTGTCTTGCCTTAGGGTTGTTGTTGGGTGGCACAGTGGTGTTATGAGCTATGTGACACTTTGGATGTGATTGGTGTTTGTTTGTGTTTCAACTTCGGAGGTCCTTGTTGCTTGGGCAGGTTAATTTTAAGGGCCTCCACATATGTGGGTTTAGTGTTGCTTTGTGTTGGTGGTGTGGGTTTAGAGGGGTTATGTGTTGCTTGAGATGTAGTGTGGGTGTTAACCTTCTCCTCTTGACTGTCTAGCACAATCTTGGGTGGAGAGAGCTTTGCTTCCAGTTTTGCTATGTAAGTGCATCTCTCGCAGGTTGTAGTGTTGGGTGGTAGGAGGAGAGGGTTGTCTGTGTACATGAGGCAATTGCTGCATTGCCCCAGTATGCCAAGATTCACCAGGTGGACAGGAGAAACATGACCCTTGGACATGCCTAGTTTGGTGCTTTTTTTTTTTTTGTAAAGTACAAGAACTGTTTTCCCTTACCTTAGCAAGGTACTTTGCAGTTATAGGCAGTTTATTGCCTACGATTCATTTCACCTTATTAACAAGGAGAGTTGAGTGCTTGTATCAGTTTAAGACTTCCTAATGCTTTCCAGCAAGTTTTAAAGCAAGTGCTAGTCACAGGGATACTTAAAGGTAAGATGGAAAAAATGGTTTATCCTAAACACTGCAGTGTGCACTAGAGGAGTTAGATGTGAAAGTAGGTAACTTAAATTTTACCTGTCTAAAAAGTTAAGTTTTAGTGGAAAGTCACTATTTTTAAAACAGCAAGATAGATTGAAAGGGAGTGGTCTCTTTTGCATTCTGGTGCTATGGAATACAGTAGGATGGCCTATAAATTTAAATAGTTGAAGTGGAGTGATTTCACAAAATGATAATGTTGTGCTTACTCACACAAGCCAGTAAAAACAGAGTGGAAATGAGATATATGGTCAAATTAACATAAGCAGAAGGCACCTAGAAAGACAGTGGTGTTTAAGAACACTACAGTAAATGGCTGGGAGGGTGGGGGAAAAAGATTCTGCCTGACCCACATATAACATTGTTAAGATCGCTGTGGTCTCTTTTCAAGTTTTATTATGCAGTTAAACGCAGAATACAAGTAAAACACAAGGTAAGTAAAGCAAATCACATTATTCAAAATAGAAAAAGGCAATAAAGTAATACAACAAATAAAAAGCAAACTAATCTTTCCCCCACAGCAAAGTGTAACAGAGTCTGGGTGAGGCTTTCTTGTAAAGCTCTGAAATGGTTTATTTTACCCCCTTAAATAGAAGGTTTGGTTCCTAGCTCCACCCCCTCAGTTCACAGATGATTAACCTTAACTGGCCTGTTCTATTGACCTGTACTACTTTTTGCCTGACTCACAAGAGACAGAGCTGTGGTCTCTTTTCAAGTTTTAATATGCAGTTAAAAGCAGGATACAAGTAAAACACAAGGTAAATAAAACAAATCACAGTATTCAAAATAGAAGAAGGAAATAAAGTAATACAACAAATAAAAAGCAAACTAACCTTTCCCTCACAACAAAGTGTAGCAGAGTCTGGGTGAGCCTTTCTAGTAAAGCTGTGCAAAACTGGGCAGAAGCTGAGAAACTGGGAATGCAAAACCTGTTTCGTATGGGCAAGCCTTTAAGAAACGATGGACAAGGGGAAGTAAGACTAGCCTGTAGGACTGCACTTAAGGTTATAATATTGTTTTATTTTGCTTACTTATACAGCATTTCTATTAGCCTTGAGCCACTTTATTAAAACTCTTCATCGTCTTTCACTCACTGACATCATCAGGCAAAACAGCTGTACAGACATTAGGTGTGGTAAGAAGAGAGCTGTATTGTTTCTCAAGATGGAACCAATATAATTTTTTCTTGTATATTTAATAAATTAAACTTTATTATTGTTATACAACTGCAAAGGGTAATTGTAGTTGTTAAAGTTTATGCAAAAACCCACCTTTCTCATGAAAGCGCACTTGCACATGGTCTTTAAATCCAGGATGTCCAGTACATCAGAATAAATGGATTACTCAAAGCAAAAAATAAAATGCAGGTTTACTCAAAACAGAAAAATAAATGTAGAAACAGTATCAGGCAATGCAAAATCAGGTCTAAATTTCTTATGTTAGTTAGGCAACTTATGTGCAAGTACAAACAAAGAAAATAAAGTACTTTCCTGGCTTCTTCTGTGATTTTAAAATCCAGCAGATGTTGAGATAATGAGTGCATGTCAGTCAGGTTATTAGTAGTACACATGCTGCACCCATCAAACAATTTAAAGTAGACACAGACCCACATATAACATTAAGACAACCTAGATGAAGTACACATAACAAATACCCTCGGCAACCCCAAATTCACTCTTTCAAAACAACACCCACATCAAGACATACAGCCACATCTCATGAAGCCTCTACTTCTAAGCCTATAAGGCAAGTCACCACACAATCCAACATTCTGGTCATTGAAGACTGCAGGGTGAGACACACTGATGTCCCTCTCACCAGGCTTAGTAAGGATAAAGTCATGGTCAGTTGCTTATCAGTGGCTAGGCTCCACCACACACACACACATACACACACTCGGGTCATTGGCCAGCAACTACCAGTATTTTTCAGTCATAGTCCAGGTGGGTGTAAAGGACCTGAGACTAGACTATATGAAGAGAGATATCACTGAGCTCTCGGAATGTGTGTCTCAGGCTGGTATGAACCTCACATTCAGCAGCATTTTACCTTTTCCCAAGATGATACAATGATACAATTATACAATGATACAATGTATCAATGAGGATGATGTCACAATACATTGAGCAGCATTTTACCTTCTCCAAAGATGATGTCACAACATGAACAAAAGAAGACTGACTTTAATAACTGGCTTAATTTCTGGTGTCATTCTAAGGGGGTGCAATATTTGTCAGCATGGAAGGAGATGGTCAACAAACCATGCTGATTTGCCAGGGATGGTCTGCACCTCTCCCTCTAGGCCTTGAATATTGGCTAAAATATTGTCCTCCCCCCATAGTGCTTTTTTAGCCAATGCCAAACTGAAAGTACTTACGACATAGCAAATCAAAACCAAGAAAATCTAAAGCTGTTACTGCTCGGTGCTAGGAATCTAAAGAAAAAACTCTGCCCCTAACAAACTCCCCTTACCCTACAGAATGCTGATGTCTGTGCAGTCACTAAGACATGGTTTAAAGCCACTGATAGCACATTGGCAGTGCAAGGCTATAATGCTTTCCACATTTAGACCAGTTACTACACAGACAGGGACTAAAGGTGGAGGTGTCTTGATTTACATCAAAAATAAATATACCTCAAGGCTGGTCAAACAGGACAATGCACTTGAGCTTCTCCACATTCAAATCACCACAGACAAAATCCTGTAGCACTTCCTTGCAAGCTATAGATCCCCCTCTATGTCCCAGGAAACCCATAACATGTATTTAAACTTATTGGAAACAGTGATTTTAATTACCCCCACTATTAACGGGGAATCATATAAGACACCAAACATACAGGCACAGAAATTTCTGGATTTTGTAAGCACAGACTTCCTTGATCAGACTGTCAGTACACTTACCAGGGGTGCAAACATACTGGAACTGGTCATCATTAATATGGGAAAATACTGCACACCCCTAGTGTAATGTCTTCCCCAGTAAGGTCAGACCACAAAATGGTCTCCTTAGAAGTAAAAGTAAAACCTGGAACCCCAGCTAGCCCTGGAATATTCAGAAACTACTCTAAGGCTAATGTCCTACTATGAAGTGATAACCTGGCAAAATTTGAAGCAACCATAAACCCTGAGAACAATGCTGCCTATGCAGAACTGTTGACAGAAACCATATACAAGCAAGTTAACAGCTGCATAGAGGCAGCTATACCCACCAGAAAGAAGTACAGAACTAACTCAAAAAACAAGCCACCCTGGTGGAATCACAATATCAGTAGGCTGTATAGCAGAAGGAAGAAAATCGTGGCAAGAATTAGAAGGTGGAGCACCCAGAAGGATAAAAGCACTCTCATCAAACCAAACAAATAACTCAGAGGATAAGTAAAGTCTACCAGAGCCAAATGTGAAGTAAATTTGGCCTCCCAGACCAAAGAAAGCCACAAGGCATTCTTTAGCTATGCCTGCAACCTCAAAGGCAATACACAACTGTGTACAGAGCTCATTGTCAATTAAGCCACCTATACTGAGCCAGAAGGTAGAGCAAACCTACTGGCTGACAAATTCAGCTCCAACTTTACTTCTCTTTCCCACTTAACCTTCCTTGAGGAAATACCAGCAAATATAACCCCCTAGTGTCACTAGGGAACAGGACTTTAATGCTCTAAGGCCAAGAACACTGTGTCAGTGGGCCCGGATAATATCCCAGGATGCTTTCTAAATAGCATGAAACATAACTTGTCATGTCCCCTGGATTTACTATTTAACTGTAGCATCCAAAGAGGCTTCATGCCTCAACGCATGCAGAACAGCAACAGTAATCCCTCTACACAAAGGTGGGCCATCTACAGACCCTGGAAACTACAGATCCATAAGTCTCACTAGTCTCGTATGCAAAGCCATGGAAAGGCTTATCATGGAAATGATCAATAATGACATAGGAAGCTTCCAGACACTGGTCCCAACCCCATTTGGTTTCGTCCAGGGCAGGTCATGTCTACTCAACCTGGTGGACTTCTTTGATAAGGTCACCAAAGCAATGGATGAGGGCAGAGTAGTTCACACTGTGTACCTTGACCTGGGCAAGGCATTTGACACAATACTCCACATAGTCATTGTTGACAAACTCAAGGGGTTAGGTATAAACCCTTATGTCACCCAATGGATAGCCATCTGGCTCACAGAGGACCCAGGAAGTTAGAATTGGGGAAGCCACCTCTACAAAGAGACATGTCACAAGTGGAGTCCCCCAGGGATTGGTCCTGGGACTGCTCCTTCTTGACACTTATTTCTCTGAAGTCAAGGCCAATTGCAGATGATTTCAAATTTTGGGCAGTCGTAGAATCCCCTCACCAATGCAAATGTTCTCCAGAAAGGGCTGACACAGATAACTAACTGGTGTCAGAGCCATAGACTAAAACTAAATACCAAATTCCTTTGGGAAATCATCCACTCCTGGTAACTATTACATTGACAACACACCACTGAGAGATGACCCAGTAGTCAGGGACTTGAGAGTGCACATAGACAGTATTATAGCCTTTGACCATCACGTATCTACAGTAGTAGGGAAATCATTCTATATTGAGCAACTTACAAACAAAGGTATGGCATCTAGGTTCAAGGAATGTGTCCCACTGTATTTGGCATTCATTAGAACTAGCATTGAGTACAATGCCATCTTTGGTATGTTCTTAACCAGGCACATCCAACAATTGGAATGTCCACAGACATTCCTCACTAAAAGAATATAGGGCCTAAGTAACATGTCCTCTGCAGACCGCCTCGAGGCCCTGTCACTGTATTCTGTCTCCTACAGACTATGGAGGGAAGAAGGTCTATGCCTGGCATACAAGGTATTGTCAGACTTCACCCTGATGGACTTCCTGCATATCCACAAAACACCAGAATTACCGATTCTAAAAACTTAAACCTTGCCTAGGATATAAATAGGACCTACTGGGTCTGCACAAACCTTTGTTGTTATGTTTACAATTTAACTTGAAATAAATTGTGAATGCTCACTCTACAGGCCAAAAGCATACCTTATGTCTGAGGTAGGAGAAATCTCTGTCAATACGTTGTTTAGATTCCAGAAAACTCAGGACAGCAGTCTTATGCAGATGTTGGGTGTTACCCAAGGCAACAGTGGACTTTAATTCTGCGTCCTTAATGCCAGTCTTCCTGCACATACTAATTAACTGGTAACATTGTGGAGCTGGAGACCATCCCCCTAGTCAGATTATGTGTATAGTGATTTGTCCTCATCCAATGTTTCTGCAAACTTTTTGAAGAAGTTAACCAGGTTACCCCTTGATGAATTCAAATGAGCTTGGATCAACATTTTTTAGGTTACCTATGTCCTTATTTATTAATTCCATAAATAAAGCTTTACATAGCCTTACAGTTGAGGTTGGTCAGGCTTATGAGTCTATAATTGTTTTGGTCTGTTAACACCCTAGCAGTGTGCAAGAGGCTGGCTGCTGCTGCCCTCCATTCATCTGGCATGAAGCCTGTCTGGAGGTTAATATTGATTAACCTTTGATGGAGATCTAATAAATTATCTTGCAGGCTTACCAGTAGGCAGCTTAGTGTGTAGTCCAGCCCCACAGACGTAGTGTTATGAGCCTTGGATGGTGCTTTGAAAACTTATTCATCCACACATAGTGTTGCCTTTGCTGAGAGTCTGTTGATTTGTTAACAGTTTTAAGGAACCATTTAAGCATTACAGCAGTGGTTACCTAGTAATGTAAGTTGTTCTGTGTTATCTTTTGATCATCTGCATCACTTGATGCAGGAAAGCATCAGTATAAATAATTTGGTTTCTGTTTCTGTCATGGGTTTTCATTGCTCTGTTTTGCACACAGGGTGTATAAACTCAGCGAGGGAAAGTTTTCTGAATTTCACAGCACTGTCATTGTTCGTAGGTTCATGGGTTGGTACTAGGCTATTGGCACTAGGGCCTATACAAGCCTAGCCATAACAATTCCCTTGTTATTTCTTCCCACACTATTTACTTCCCTGGACCCCTGTCTAGCAGGGCGACTGACGTGATCCCCGGGGTGAATTTTCTTTCTCCCGTCCAGTCATCAAGGTTCTTTTTGAAGAGGGCCAAAGACGTGCTCTGCTTGAAATGTATGGGCAGTCTGTTCCAGAGTCTGGGAAGTCTCTGGGCCAGGAACCTATCCTTCCAGCATGTTTTGTTTATTGTGATGACAAGGTTTAGATCTCTGGAGCGTGTGGCTCTGAGGGATTGGGATTTCTTTAGTGTAGCATGTCCAACAGCTCTGGGTTTGACATGGCCTTGTATGTTAAGCAGTTGCATTATTTTACTTAGTGGAAGTTTTATTGGGTTTGCTCTTCTTCAGCTGGAACTGGGGGTTTAGTCAAGGTGGAGGGAATTATGAACAGTTCCAAATACCAGTCACTTTTGGCCCAAAACTTTCAGGCATCTGCTAGAAAGCTGAAGATGAAGAGGAATTTCACCTTTCAAAACGACAATGACTCCAAGCATACATCCAAGTCAGCAAGAGAATGGCTTCACCAGAAGAAAATTAAAGTTTTGGAATGGCCCAGCCAGAGCCCAGATGTAAATCCAGTAGAAAATCTGTGCGGTGATCTGAAGAGGGCTGTGCACAAGAAATGCCCTTGCAATCTGACAGATTTGGAGCGCTTTTGCAAGGAAGAGTGAGCAAATATTTCCAATTCAAGATGTGTCATGCTGATAGACTCCTACCCAAGAAGACTGAATGCTGGAATTAAATCAAATGGTGCTTCAACAAAGTATTAGTTTAAGGGTTTGCACACTTATGTAACCAGTTTATTGTATATTTTTTATTTTTTATATTTTTCCCCTAACCGATTTGTTTGTTTTTCAGTTGAATTGTACAGGTTATAGGTCACATTAATGGTGGGGAAAAGTTTTGAAATGATCTATTGTGGTCTCATTTTTTATATCACAAAAACCTGGCATTTTAACAAGGGTGTGTAAACTTTTTATATGGTCAAAAGTACTAAAATCAAAAAGCAATGTTTTATGCAGGGGAGGAGCCCTGTCCTGCACCCCCCCCCCCATGTGGGGGTTGCAGTGAGCCTTCGAATGAAAAGCTGAAATTCTGGAGTAAACAGGTATTTCAGTAAATAAAACCTGTTCACAGAAAGTGCGATGTAGAGAACATGCAATTAAACATGCTGATCTCACCTGTGCATGTGTGCTTATGCAAATAAACTGCAAAACTTTCTTTTTGCTAATAGACTGAACTACTACTTCTTATGCAGATGGGGATTTCCTTAGCCAACTTGTTTGTGAACTGTGACATGCTTTTAATGCTGGATACTTTCATACCTTGACCAAAGTGAAAACCTACCTGTTTGAATCCATTCCTCCACCTGATGACCTAAAGGACTTGATATCATTGTTATCAGTGAACTTCAGGAAGTAGGCACTCATTTTTTTGTTTGATATTTAAACTGGTCACTAATCTTTGTCAAGTGAAGGCAGATCTCTTATCGCCATACTGTGGGTTTCCTGTGTATTATTTATTGATTTTAGGCCTTTTCTTAAGAGTATGAACTATGTTAGAAGTCTTTGATGATTAATCACATTTCTTTGGCACCTCTTGACATCTCAGACTTGGTGCTACGCATGATAGAAATGCAAGGAATGCAGCAGAGCAATGCACCAATGTCCTCAAGGATGTCTTTGAACACATCTTTTTCTTTCCCTGTAATGTTTAATATCCTATATGTCTGCTGTCATAGCAGGAGCGGGCTTAGGTCAACTGGTGTCCTAGGCAAAAGAGCTCCATTGCGCCCCCCCCCCCATCCTTGTCTACCTACACCAAATAAGTACTGGAAATGTGCCCCTGCTACAGCAGTGCCCTAGGCAGCTGCCTAGTGGCCTATGCCTAAGGCCGGCTATGTGTCATAGTTTAATGAATGTCATTATACCATTTAAAGAGTAAAGGTTAAAGGGATCCTCATAGTGTTCCAGGAGAAAGAATTAAATCTATAAATCTGAACAATTCCCTAGAACTTTACTTGATGACCAGATCAGATCATTTTTATGTTGAGTTGGACATTTTGCGCAGAAGGTATTTGCATTTATTCAGCTCCTCCTTTCAAAGGTATCCGCCATCAAAGCTAGCCTCTCTTCAAGTTGCCTGTTGTTAACTAATAACAGTCTTATCTCAGACATTTTTATTTCAGGGAAAGAAACTGACCTTGCTGTGTTGTATGTTAGTATACTGCTGGGTATCCATTAAAAGTAACTCACATCCTCTCTTTTTTGTGTGTGTAACTTAGGATTAGTCTAGTTCAAGATATTCTTTAAAAAGTAATGTACTCACCCTTTTAGCTTTGCATCTGTGGTCACACAATAGCTTAAAGCATTTGTACTGCCTGTTTAAAAAGCTAAGTAGTTTTAAAATATGTTAATGTGGGCTTCAAAAGTCCTCACACTTCTGCAGGCAGGTAAATAGAGCTATCATTACCAGTGTTGTTACAGGGAGTTTCTAAAAATAAGGTCGGTGGCATTAATATGGCATGTTTAAACAGCACATATTGGTCACTGTTTTTAATGGCTATGTGAACTTTTGGGAGAGGAAGATCCCAATAATCATAAATTACAATTTTGCTTTACTTGAAAAGCAAG
Source organism: Protopterus annectens (assembly GCF_019279795.1). Lineage (NCBI taxonomy): Eukaryota > Metazoa > Chordata > Ceratodontiformes > Protopteridae > Protopterus > Protopterus annectens. The sequence goes on along the minus strand of NC_056737.1, from coordinate 1,168,553,998 downwards.
TATGCACTGTTAATTATAATATAATACTTATATCTGAGATGTTGAATTAAAATAAGTAGTGATAACATGGCTGCTGTGTCAGAGAAGTCAGCCATTTTGTTCTTTTGTCTGCACCATGGGGAGTTGCTTAACTAGCTTCCATTTAAGAATTAAATGCTCCCATTTGCATACATTTCATATGCATCCTGGGTTTTGAGAATCATTTACTACTCACAGCAAATTTTAACACTGAATGCAAGGTAGGGGACTAAAGATAGGAACACACTGGGGGTCATTTAATTAAAATATGCTTGCAGGACTTGCATTTCTACAGCATCTCAATCGACTGTGTGTCCTGCAAATTTCAAAGGTTCTGGTAGATCTCATAAAGTGTAAATACATCCATTTAAGAATTTATACAAGTAATGTACTCTGCAGAGACTATACGGGTACAAAACTGGAAGATTTACAAGAAACAAAGTACTGAATGCTATAGTTTAAATGTCAGATAACAGAAAGCTGTTTGTTGAAATGGCAGTGCATTTCACTGCCATAAGGTGCAGCCCATTTTCTTGAAACAGGTCTGCTGCAGGTGTCATGAAGGTGCAATATGTAGACACTGTTATGTTTTAGAGCAGCCTGTGAGTTTTGGGATAGTTGTACTTTCAGTATCACTTTAGCAAAATCTTCTGTGTACCTACATAGAACTGGTCACTTCCAAGCAGAAATGCTGATGCAATTTGGGTGTTGGGATACTGTGTACCAGTTTTCAGATTCACAGCTGCTATCCATATTATATTCAGCTCCCTTTCGTCCAGAATTTGGGATGACTTCTTTGAAATCCTTGCTTAGGCTGAGGGTAATATTGTACTTTAAGAGGCTAAGGGCAATGTGACCTTATAGACCTAAAGTTAAGAAACTTCTAGTAATACAATAAATAGATAATCAGTGTCTGTTGAGGATATACATTTACACACCTGTAGCTTTCAGCGTGTGCATAGAAATGCATCGTTTGTGTTGTTATATTTATCATGTTATTTTGTTATTTACAAATGTTTTATGGGGAATATTGCATGGCAAAACATAAATATGATGTCTTGTAATATATATAATTAGCTGCCCTTTGCTTTGTATATGATGACTTTAGTAATTTACATCAATATACCTTATGCATGGTTTCTGATAGCATTATCATCATCTGGTGTCAGTTAAGAAAAAAACTCAACACGCATTTTTGAAGGTAATAATGTTTGGAATCAAACCTACTGAAAATATAGATGTGGGAGTTAAGAGTGCACTGAGCTGAAAACTGCAGCATGCAGGTTGTTAGGGAACATGAAGGGTTTTTTTTGTATTCATTTAAGGATGGAATATAATGAAATGACAAAAGGAAATGACTACACTGCCAAGTATCAGGTAGATGATTGCCAGCTGAGATGGTTGCAGGTATTCTATAAAAATAGCATGAAGATAAGTTATTATTTTTGCTTAATGTAACAGTTTCCCTATGTGGGAGATTTATGTGATAGTCAGAGAGTGGAAGCAACTTTACTGTACCAGCTGCAAGCCTAACGGGAAGGGCATCAAATATATGATACTCATTTAAAAGAAGAAAGCATAACATTCTACCCACTCAGTGATTTTTCTTTCTTTCTTTGCTACAGTAGTTTTGCTTGCCAGCGTGTTTGCTTATTTATAGTACCTCATGTGAGTGCATTCATTTAGAGTTTGTAGTGTGTGGCTGAATAATTCAGATTAGTCTACCAGCAGGTTTTGTAAACCCTTGTCTTTATTCCATTTTTAGTTGTTGAGCAGTGATGGTTTGCTTTGAATTTCAGCATCTCACTGATATGGTATGGTAACCCCTCGATAAAGAAAGCTGCCCTTTAAAAACTTTACTGCTGATCACGTTTCATAAGACTGCATTCCTTTCACTGACTTCTTTGTTGCATTGCATAAAGGACTGTATCTCCAAAGCAGGTCAACATATTTTCATGAACATTTCAAGGAATGATATGAAGACGACTACCTCCGAGAAATCCTTTCCTTGTGCTCCTTGGTTCGGAATCGAATGGCTGCATGCTGACTGAGTTTCCTTAAAAGCTAAATATGTTTTAATGCCACTCTGTTTAAAAAAAGAAAGAATGAAGGTCTCACTTTTATAGGGAAATACATACTCTTTCTAGGCCTGAAATCACAACAGTTATGATATTGTTAGCTTTTTAAATTTGTTGCTCTGAAAACAGCTCATAGCTTTATATTTATTTTAAAATAAATTATTTGGAAATGTTGCAGTTTTGTAATGGCCATTCTGGCCTTAATTTAACTCTAGCTTAAATGTCAATGTCTCTAAATTGCATTCAGTTTTTTTTTTATAAAGCTCTCAGGGAAAGGCTCTTTGATGTTGGGCTTTTTAATACACTTTGTAAGAGCTAATAACACTAACAGCAGGAAGATAGGTAGTATATCTGATATGTGGGCGCCACTCTTCCCTTGTAAAAAATGTGCCTGTTACTGTAACATTTACATACATACATGCATGCATACAAATATTTCAAGCACGGGCATTAATGCCCTTCTAGCCTGCCAATATATAAAACACTTATTCCCATAATAAGTGTCCAGGCTGTACTTAAAAATATCTAAACTAGTATTTGCTTTAATGTAATTTAGTAGTGTGTTCCTTGCTTCAGCTGCTCCATCAGAGAACCAGTTAGTACACTTATCATTCCTATAGAATCTTCTACATAGGTTGTCTGATGATTCTGTAGTACTTTATGATAACCCCAAACATTCCCAGAGGTAGTTGTCTCTAAATACCATATACACTGTACCTGAATAAGATCTCCTCTTAAATATCTATAAAATACACTATACAAGTCCAGATATTTCAGTCTTTCATAATTACTTAAATTTTCACATCCATAGATGCCCTAGGTATGTTTCAGCTGTACTCTTTCCAATTTACTAATGCTTGTTTTCTTATAAGGTTTCCATATTGTTATTCCATACTCAAGTTTGGGTCTAATGTAACTAACATACAATGGCTTCATCATTTCTGATTTCCTAGACTTTATAAATCTTTTTATACAACCTATAGTTCTATAGCTATCATTAACTGATTGGTTGTTATGATTAGAAAAACTCATAGCTGGATCTAGCCATATACCCAGGTCCTTAAATGAGTCTACAGTTTCAGTCACTGTGTGCTGTACTGAATATTCACCTTTCACTTTGTCTCCCAAATCTCATATGCTAGATTTTTGATGTATTTATAAGCATATTATTCTCCTGTGCCCAAATTGTCAATTTAGTCAAGTTATTTTGCAGACATGCCTTATCCTTAGCACATGTAATCAGTGAACCCAGTTTTATGTAATCTGCATATAGACTGTAGAACACCTCAGATGAAAAAGTAAGGTCTGAAAGATGCAATCTAAACAAGTAAGGGCCTAGGACAGAGCCCTGAGGGACACCCCGACTGTAACAAAGGATTTCACCTGTCCAGCTGCTGTATGATACTTACCAAATCCTATTTGTAAACCATGCAGCCATCTATCTTATCAAGAGTACATATGTACCTAGTTGTTCTGATTTATTGATCAGTGCTTTGTGTATGACCCTGTCAAATGCTGAAGTTAACTGCATGTAAATTACATCACAGCACAATTGTTCATTCATAGCTATTATTATATTGTTATAGAACATCATGTTACAGGTGGTAATAGATCTGTTTTTAACTTATGCATGCTGATATATGATTTCAAGTCCCAGCCTGTCCAATTCTGAAAATAATTTATCCAATATTATCTTCTGCATTATTTTCCAAGTCTTTTTAGGATATAAAATTAATGAAGATAGAACAAAGGTTATAGCTGTAAACTCTGTATCCGCACATGAACTGGTCCAGCAATACTCATATTTATGGGGACATGATGAAATGAGGTATTGAGGAGCATGGGTTAAAAAGGATTCTGTTTTGACAGCTAAAGATATGTAGGACCTGTGAGAGATTCACTTATATAGCCAAACTGGAAGCAAAGCTCTCTTCACCGAAGACTGGACTAGACAGTCAGGAGGAGAAGGTGTAAACACTTGCACCGCACCACACTCATCACATAGTCCCTCAAAACCTGCACCACCAAAACACACACACAGAAGCACAAAACACACGCCTACATTCACGGAGGCTCTCAGTACAAATCTGCCCAAACAACTGAGACCTCCAAAGCAGAAATAAAAGCAACCTCCAACCCCCCAACACAACCCAAATGACACATAGCCCACATACTCAGTGTGCCACTCAACTACAACCCATAAGGCATAACGTACCCAACACTCTAGTCATAGCTGACTCTATAGTCAGGCACACTGATGTTCCACTCACCAGGCTAAACAAGGAAAAAGTTACTGCCAGCTGCCTGTCGGGTGCCAGGATCCACCTCTTAACGCACGCACTCAGGTCATTCTACAACAAGTACAAATATGACTCTGTCATTGTCCATGTTGGTGTGAATGACCTGAGATGTACCTCCCTGGACTACATGAAAAGAGACATGGAGGAGCTCTCCGATCTTGTAGCCCAGGCAGGTATGACCCTAGCCCTGAGTAGCATCCTGCCATCACCCAGAATGATACCAAAGTACACAGACAAAATGATTGACTTTAACAATTGGCTAAGCTTCTGGTGTCATTCTAAGGGAATCCAGTATCTGTCTGCCTGGGATGACATGATCGACAGACCAATCTGCTTTGCCAGAGATGGCCTGCACCTGTTGCCCTTGGGATTCTGGATACTGGCAAAGGCTCTTGCCTCCCCTATAGTGCCTTTTTTAGGCAAAATTCAAATGACAAATTCACCAACGTAACAGGTACAAGCAAGCAAAATCTGAGGGTAATGCTACTCAATGCTAGAAGTCTAAACCTCAAAATGCACTCACTCGAGGCACTCCTTAAAATGGAGAACATTGACATCTGTGCAGTGACAGAGAGCTGGTTCAAAGCCCCAGAAATCACCCCTGCATTACCAGGCTATAATTCATACCACACCTTTCGGCCACCAAACCCGGACCGAAACACTAAAGATGGAGGCGTGTCCATATTCATTAAGGGTATCCACACCTCCAAGCTAGCTGCTCAGCATAATGCATCCGAGATTATCCAAGTTCAAATAACTCTGGGCAAAACCGCAATCCAAATTGTAGCTTGCTACAGACCCCCCACCATGCCCCAGGATTCCCACTCCTCTTTTCTTGATACACTGGAAAATATTAAGGTACAACCCAACACTCTAATAATGGGTGATTTCAACTACCTTACCATTAACTGTGAAAACTACTCGTGTACCAACTCTTTTGCTCAACGTTTTCTGGAAATCATCAATTCCAACGCCTTGGATCAGCTTATCCACACCCCCACCAGGGGCAGCAATATCCTAGACCTGGTCATCACCAACATGGGTGACCGGTGTTCCACACCAGAGGTCAGCTCCTCGTTGGTAAGATCCGACCACAAGCTAATCACCCTAGACATCCACATCCCTCTCCCACCCCCCCCCCCAATTAGGAAAACAACCGTAAAAAATTTCTCCAAAGCCAACTTCACACTTCTTAAGACAGAAGTGGCAAACTTCACGACACCCATGCAGATGGACAGTACAGGTACAACTGCTGAATCCTATGCAAATGCACTTTATAAGCACTTACACGAGTGCATGGATCGTGCTATCCCTAACAGAACCAAGATGCTATCCTCCAAAAAAGGAAGCCAATCTGGTGGTCTTCTGCCATAAACTAACTCTACAACAGAAGAAAGAAACTGTTGCAAAAAAGAGTAAAATCCCACGATTGGAGGAATTCCCTAGTCAGCCTCAGTAAGAAGCTGAGATCCCTCATAAAATCCTCTAAAGCTAGTTATGAAAACAAAATCGTCACTGATTCTGAAGACAACCACAAAGCATTCTGTAGCTATGTCAAGAATCTCAATGGCAACACTCAGATCTGCTCTGAGTTACAGCACAATGACACTAAATATACAGAACCAAATGATATTGCCGACATCCTGGCAGATAGGTTCAGTGCTAACTTTACCCCCCTCTCACCCTCTAAAGGGCCCATCTTTGTATCGGAAGAATGCAAAGTTCCTGTAATCACGGCTGCACAGGTAAAAACCTCACTCTCCAAAGCCAAGAACACAGCATCCATGGGACCTGACAACATCCCAGGCTGCCTTCTACACGAACTACAGAATGAACTGGCACCCGACCTAAGTACCATGTTCAGTCATAGCCTCACCTCAGGCTTTGTGCCCATTGAATGGTGCACCGCGACGGTTATCCCACTCCACAAAGGGGGGGGGCCACAACAGACCCTGGGAGCTACTGCCCCATTAGCCTGACGAGCCTGGTCTGCAAGGCCATGGAACGTATCATCATGGAACTCATAAACAAAGACACTGGAGATCTCCAAACTCTGGACCCCACACAGTTCGGGTTTGTAAAAGGCAGATCATGTCTCCTAAACCTGATAGACTTCTTTGAAGTAGTCACCAAAGCCATAGGTGAGGGTAAGGTGGTTCACACATCCTATCTAGATCTCGCCAAGGTGTTCAACACCATCCCCCACTCTGGAATTATAGATAAACTCACTAAACTAGGTATAAATCCCTATGTTACAAGATGGGTTGCCAACTGGCTTACTGACAGAACCCACACTGTGAAAGTAGCAGACTCCAAATCAGACTTCAGACCAGTGACAAGTGGAGTACCACACTATGAACCTATGGAAGAGGCTAAATAAAAGATAATACAAAAACTGAGAAACTGGAAGCTCTGGTTTATGGCTGTGGATAGCAAGATACAAGCAGTGAAAATGTCTGTCCCCTTAGCTTTATACAGAGGTCAGGCATATTTTATCAACCAGAGGACAGACATATTTTATCAACCAGAGGAGAAGTTGTTGATAGTAATTAACTAGTAGAAGGATTTTTATTTGGGAAGGGAAGAGGGCAAGGGTCAAGTAGGAAAAGTTGATACTTCAAACAGAACAAGGTGGTTTAGGATTACCTGATTTGAAGTGATATTTTAGAGCTATACAGTTAAGGCTCATATACATAATACAAGCAGATAGCTATAATCCAAAGTGGAAAGGAATGATGATGAAGTGGGGGTGTTCAAGAAATAAAGATGGAGTGGGATTTTGGAAGCAGATCGTTAAGGAGAATAACAGCCATACAGAACATCATATTCATAAAGTAACAGAAAGCATTCCAAGAGCTGAGCCAACACATGAATGCGGACAGGAGATTTTGCCAATCGAGATGACTGTAAATATGGTTGGTATTTTCTGAAGAAAACTGGCAAAAGAGCCAAAGAATTGGGAGCAACTAACTATAGAGGGAAAGCTAATAGAATGAGAAGAGGCCAAGAATACATTTGGATGCTGGTAGAACTGCCTTCCCTATCAGAGATTGATAAGAGAGTGTAGGCAAAGAAAAAGGGATAGGGAAATCCCAATGAAAGACCTACTCTGGTATAGTTTTTAAGTGAATCTAGAACTGAAACTGCTGTTGAAAAGAGATAATTAGTAGGGCATATATAATGTTGCATGATAACTAGAGGAATCACTCAGATGAGTTTAGAAAAGATTGGGAAGAGAAAGGATAAGCAATTTACAAGGGAACATTGTAATGGCATATGTGCATGGCTCCCAGCGAGCCAACAAAGCATATAAGAAGTAGGATTTCTTTTCTTGGAAGTGTTTACATAAGTATTTTTATACCCCAAGAGGAGTCCAAAGAATCTTTCATCAGGTAGATGGCAAATGGTGGTGGTGTGATGGGGAAGAAAAAAGTAGGTGGGAACATATGTTTTGGGAGTGTAATGAATTGGCAGAATTGAAAAATTCACGACAGAGTACTCTGTCAGAAATATTGGGTGAGCAAGTGGGCATAACAGAGAAAGTTATTTTTTGAGCTGGGGTACAGGATCTGAATTGCCTAGGCATAGTAAGGCCTTGTTAAGTGTAATTACTAGAAAATGGAAATGAAAGTCTAAACCAACCATATTTGAAGTATTGAAAATTGTAACAGAGAGAAAAAAAAACAAAGTGGGATGCCTTGAAAAGGGGAAGCGCAAACTATATAGAAAAATGGAAATTTTGAGGACAATACATGCAAAATAATGTTTTAAGGGAAGGCAGGAAGTGAGCAATTTATGTAATGTTGGATTGCTGATAATTCTACAGAAGAAAATATGTGATGTATAATGTTTGTAACTGTGAACATGTTAACATGATTTGTTTTCTTTTTATATAAATATATATTTGCCTGTCATTAGTGATAATTCAATAAAGGTGTTAAGAGCATGATTGGGAGCTGAACATTTTTTGAAGTGACATTTGAAAGCTTCACCTTGCTGGGAAAAAAAAATTGAGACTAAAAAAAGAAATGCAGTAGCAGCATGGAAAGGTTTTTTTATTTCAGAACTTGAGGCAACAACTAAAAAGATAGTAAATGTGAAATTTAGAACTTCAAATATGCGTAAGCATGAGTTAAGGATGAGAAAATTGAACATAGTTCTAATACAGTAATTGTGAATGGTTAAGAGAGGATGTGTTTGGTACTGGGCCAGCCCAAAGCATATTATTTTTGTGGGGATGAAAATCATTTAGTAACAAATGAAGATGTGGTCAATGCAGGGAGAGGGGATATACAGCAAAACACTGTAAGGCTTTTTGTATAAAATGGAAAGAATTTGGGCACTTTTGGTTTGACTGTCACATATTATAAAAGGAAAGAATACACAAGGAAAGCTCCGAAGAAAGACAGACAATAGAAAATATTACAGATGATGTTGAAGTAAAAAGTGGTTTGGAGTGAATACTGAGGAAAGGCTGAATAATGAATAAGCACTTAGAGAAGTAACAGTTCAAAGCCAGGTTATTAATACACAGGAAGAGAACGACTTTGTAATTTTAGAATGTGAAGAGGAAAAAGAGGGAGAAACTGGAACAGCTGAAGAACGAGAACAAAATAGTGAAAAATCGATGAGAGACTTAGCAGAATGAAAAGAAAAATACAGGCTGGAAGCAAAACACAAAAAAGGAGAAGGATAATATAGGAATTTTAGCATTAAATGTGAATTTAAATAAATTAGAAATGATGTAAGAGGTTTGGTGGTGGTGGAATGGTGTAAAAATAAAAAGTGGATTGTTATACTTTCTAGATACCAGATGTAACAAAGAAGGAAAAAAGAATCCAAGCAGTATGGGGAATGGATTATTTGGTCGATAGGAAATGAGACATATTCTGCAATAGGAATTCTTATAAAAAATGAAAAATATGAATTTCAGATGTTATAATACTTTTGCCAGGAAGGGTAGTGATATGTGGTGGGAGAATCAGCTAACAATGTATATGATTAATGATGACTGATGCATATATTAATGTGATGGAGAAAACAGTTTGGTGAAATAAAAAAAATATTCTTAGTAAATATGCCAGTAGTGATGGTAAGAGATTTTATCTGTAAATGGAGGAAAGAAAAGTGACAACCGACCACGCCGCTTTGCCAGGGATGGTCTGCACCTATCCCCTCTAGGGTTTTGAATATTTGCTAAACCATTGTCCTCCCCCATTGTGCCTTTTTTATGCAATGTCAAGCGAACGTATTTCTTACATAGCAAATCAAAGCCAAGAAAATCTAATGCCATTACTGCTCAGTGCTAGGAGTTTAAACAAAAAATTCCTTTCCATAGAAACTCTCTTTACCCTAGAGAATGCTGACGACGGTGCTGTCAGTCAAACAAGGTTTAAAGCCACAGAGAGATCACAGACAGAGCCAAGTTATAATGTCTTCCATACATTTAGACCAGCTACTACACAGACAGGGACTAAAGGTATAGCTGTCTTAATTTACAAAAAACTAAATATACCTCAATGCTGGTCATACAAGACAATACACTGAGCCTTTCTAAGTTCAAATCACCATAGGCAAAATCCAGTACCACTTCTTTGCACGCTGTAGTTCCCGCCATGACCCAGGAAACCCTTACCATTCTCATTCATGGGTGACTTTAATTACCCCCCTATTAAATGGGAGTCATATACAACAACAAATGTACAGGCACAGAGTTTCCTGGATTTTGTAAACAAAAACTCCTTGGACCAGATTGTCAGTATGCCAACCAGGGGTGCAACCATACTGGATCTGGTCATCACTAATATGGGAGGGTGCTGCACACCCCCTAGTGTAATGTCTTCTCTGGTAAGGTCAGACCACATATTGATCTCCTTTGTAGTAAAAATAGAACCTGAAATTGCAGCTAACCCAGGAATATCTGGGAACTACTCTAAGGCTAACTTCCTACTGTTAAAGTGATAACCTGGAAAAAATTTCAAGCCCCGATAAACTACAAGAACACAGCTGCCTATGTGGAACTCTTCACAGAAGCCCTATGCAAGCATGTTAATAGCTGCATAGATGCAGCTGTACCTACCTGGAAGAAGTACAAAGCTAACTCAAAAAACAAGCCACCCCAGTGGAATCACAGTGTCAATAGGCTGTATAACAGAAGGAAGAAAAGCATGGCAAACCCCCCCCCCCCCAAATTAAGATGTGTAACACCCAGCAGGATAAAAGCACTCTCATCAAACTAAACAACTCAGAGGACAAATAAAGTCTGCCAAAGCCAAAGTTGAGATAAACTTGGCATTCTTTAGTTATGTCCACAACCTCAAGGGTTATACACAATTGTGTGCAGAGCTCATTGTTAATGAAGTTACCTATACTGAGCCAGAATACAGAGCAAACCTACTGGCTGAAAAATTGAGTTCCAACTTTACCCCTCTCCCCCCAACCTTCCCTCTGGAAATACCATCAAATATAACTCCCCCTGCTGTCACTAAGGATCAGGTCCTTAATGCTCTCTCTAAGGCCAAGAACACTGGTTCAGTGGGCCCAGACAGTATCCCAGGATGCCCACTAAGTAACATGAAATATGACCTATCAGGCTGTCTGGAATTGCTGTTTAACTGTAGTCTCCAAACAAGCTTCATGCCTCATGAATGGAGAACAGCAACAGTCATCCTTCTGCACAAAGGTAGCCCATCCATAGTTCCTGGAAACTACAGACCCATAGGTCTCACTAGTCGTGTATGCAAAGCCATGGAAAAAAATTATCATGGTAATGATATGTAATGACATAGCGAATCTCCAGACAGTGGACCCAACCCAATTTGGTATTGTCAAGGCAGGTCATGCCTACTCAAACTGGTGGACATCTTTGTGAAGGTCACCAAAGCAATGGATGAGGGCAAAATGGTTCCCACTGCCTACCTTGATCTGGCCAAGGCATTTGCACTATACCCGACTCTGGCATTGTTGACAAACTCAAGAGGCTAGGTACAAACCCTTATGTCACCCAGTGGATAGCCAGCTGTCTCACAAACAGAACCCAGGAAGTTAGAATTGGGGAATCTGCTTCTACAAAAGGCCAGTCACAAACAGAGTGCTGGGACCACTCCTTTTTGGCATTTACGTCTCTGAAGTCAAGGCCAATGTCATTGGCCTCTGACTGACTAAAATTGCAGATGATTGCAAATTAGGAGCAGCCATTGAATCCCCCACCAACACAAATTTTCTTCAGGTAGGGTTAACACGAACAAACAACTGTTGTCAAAGCCATGGACTAAAAAATGCCAAGAAATGCTTAGAAGTATGTTTTGGGAAGTCATCCACCCCTGGTAACTGTCATATTGACAACACATCCTTGTGAGTTGATCCAGTAATCAGAGACTTGAGGCACACATAGTAAGCTAGCCTTTGACCATCATGTGTCTACAGTAGTAATGAAATAATTTTGTGTTGTGCGACTTATAAACAAAGGTATGGTAAGTCCAAGGAAGTCATTATTCCACTGTATTCAGCATTCATCAGACTTATCATTGAGTATAATGCCCCATTTGATATGTACCTATCCAGGCATATTCAACAACTGGAACATCCACAGGGGCTCCTCAGTAAAAAAAAAATACAGGGCGTAAGTACCATGTCCTACGCAGACTGCTTCAAGGCCCTATCCCTGTATTCTGTCTCCTACAGGCTTTTGAGGGGAGATATATGCCTGGCATACAAGGCACTGTCAGACCCCAGTCTGATATACCTCTTAAATATCCACAAAACAAACAACACCAGACCTACACGTCTAAAGATTTAAGCCTTGTCTGTGATATAAATAGGACCTGCTAGGCAGAGAGGTATGTATCCCAGAGAGTACCCTATCTCTGGAACAGGTATCTCATCCATGTGAAGCAGAGTTCCTCCCTAACTCAATTCAAGCGTAACTTGAACAATTGGATGGGGAACAGGAAATTCATCCCTGGTTTGGCAGCTATGTCTCTAATGGACACAGGCAGCCTGTAAATTGTTTATCTCCCAGACCCCTGCTTTTAAACATTTAATTTCACAAGCCCCTACTTAGGGTACCGGCATTTCTAAATGCCAGTACAGATAGCCACTTCAGAACTCTTCCTATGTGGTGTTAAGTGTCCAAAAGCCAAAAAAAAACCCCACAAAAACTAGTAATACAAATACTAGGAAGAAGCAGAAAGGTAAATCAAGAATCAGACACTAAATTTTAAATGATGTCACATCATTTAAAATTTAGTGTCTGATTCTTGATTTACCCTTCAGCTTCTTCCAAGTGTTGGTGTTAAACTGTAACGGGTTGCTACAGTTAAAAAAATACAAGTTTTTCTGTATTTTCCTTCAATGGAAGAGATGGAGGGCATAGATCTGAGTGCAGTAAGCTGATTGCTGTAAATGTAGCAAATGGCGTAATACAGTAAAGTGTTTTTTTGTTGGTGGTGGTGTTCTTCACATCTGAAGAGCTGAGGGAGGTGGGTGCTACATCAGTGACCAGCACTGGGCACTCAATGAGCCAGTTATGGCTCTGGTTAGACCCTACATTATGTCTCAGCCTTCGTGTATAATAGAATCCAGCTAGTAAGGCTAGAACAAAATCAGTAATATTGTACAAGGCTGAGCAGCAGGGTTAAGCACCTGGACTATGAATCTAGATAACTAACGTTGTTTATATATTCCATTAGTTGTAGGCTAATCAAAGGTAATTTGATTTTAATCCAAAAATGCCTAAGAAATATTTCACTCTTAGCTACATTATGGATTGAGTTTTGTTCAAGCCGTGCTGGAACAAGGAATCTTGGTCATTGTCAAATATTCAAGCTTTAGAACTGATGTAGGGATTAGCTCTTTCCAAGTTAGACAGGGTTGTCTATGGACTGGCCTATTTCTTTATTTATTTATTTGACATTTGTTAGCCGGGTTAGTCCCGGGGAGAAAAGCTCCATAGAAAAACATTCAATTAATTTGATATATAGTAATACAAAAGTTATCATACATAGTGATTTGAATATATATTGTAACATGAAGAGAATACAGTGAAGAGAAACAAGAAAATAATAAAGATAAAGACAGACCATTAGCTTTAGAAAAGCTAAGTATCATTATCCTATCATTCCAAATGAGAGCATTCAGAAATTTGGAACTATTTAAAAGAACATTCCATAATTATTATGGACGTAAGGTTTTTACATAGCTGCTAACAATAAGCAAAATCTAATAAAGTGTTTATTAAGGCTGTGAGCTGAACATGAAAAGTAATTTATTTTTTGTATGAGAAACAGTTCAGCTACAACCTCCAAGAAACTACTTTTACAGAGCACTTTCTTCAACAATTGTAAATGATGGATCCGGAAATTAACTTTATTCCTGACTGCAGTCTACTTATTGAAGTAGCCTAAAAAGCTACAGTATATTATGTCTCTGCATGCCACAGGAGAAGAAGCCTTGAAAGTTTCTAATACAATTGCATGTTAAGAGGATGAGAGAGAGACAATGGGCAGGATTCACGAAGCCTCCGTGTAAGAGTTATAACTCTTACACAAAGGCTGCAGTTAAACGGAGTGATGTCAGCATGCTTTGCATATTCATGAGAGCATGCTGAATCACACCTAAGGCTAACACAGTCCGTGGAAGACAGTAGGGGGCATGTCCGTAGGCCAAGCCCTGCAAGCGGACACGCCCCCAGAAGAGTAAAAGTGCCCAAAGTAAACACCCACGACAGAGGCCATGGAAATGTGAATAAACACAACACAACACATGCCCCCACAGACTATGAACATAAAATATATAAATGAACATGTTATATATTTTTTTAAATCGTAAAGATGTTTGCCCATGAGTGCGCTCGTTTGCGCGGGCGTGCCTGTAGCTCAGCCACAATTAGCAGTCAGTGGAAAAGGATATAAGAACTAAATATGCAACGTAAGCCAAGAAGCAATAGCGTAGTGGTAGAGACGTCGGCTGAAGAGCAGGCATTCATGGTTTGAGCCCCCACAACATCAATTTTTTTTTAGTAAAATAAGCACGAAACAAGTCCCTGACAAATATGTACACATATAAAATTATATTTTATGTTAAATGTAATGAAATAGTCCATTTATATTGAAGAAATGTGAGATAAGAAAACAATAAAAAATGCGAGATGTGACTATAGCTGAGCTACAGTTTAACAAGGTGAGTGCATCTGCCCGTAGGTGAGCAGTGGTTTAACAGGTGCAAAATGAGTGCCCGTAGGTGAGCAGTGGTTTAACACACTGAAACTGTGTGCCCATAGCTGAGCTGAGCGTAATATGCGTGCTAACAGCCAAATGAAGCATAAACCAGCGTAACCCGTTTGCGCGGAGCTGCGCACCGCGCAAACAAGCTAACCGACGGGCAACGTTGAGCAAGCTGTAACAAAACTGCCTTCACACAGACACACCCCCTAGCCTGTCTAGACAGTCATAAAATATAAAAAGCAGTGGCCAGGTTCGAACCCAGGATACCATGCACCATATTCAAGGTACTGAACCACTAAGCCACGACAGCTGTATTTAGAAATGCAGTAATAGCAAATATATAGGAATGAATAGAAAGTGGAGCATGACAAAGCAGGTTTTGTGAAGTTGATACAATTCCAAAATGGCCAATCACAGATAAGTGCAGGAAAAACGGCATATATAAGCCCCATAGGCGGGAATACACAGCATAAACGATTGTAGAACTGACTTGCAGCCAGAATGTCAGGAGTAGGAGAGGGTAGTTGCTTTCGAGCACAGAGGTGGGGCATTGAGGAGTCCAGATACATGGTCTGGCTCCTAGTCCACAATCATGAGGCCCAACTCATGCAGGGCCAGGTCCTGTGGGGAGCATATAGGGCTGAGGCGTGGGACCGGTTGGCTCATGATCTCACCAGTGCCACAGGGATTCCAAGGACTGGTGAGCAGGTCCATCACCACCATGTGGACCTTAAGAGACGCAAGCAGGACCAATTGAACCTTTGGATCCAGGAGGCCCGGCAAATGCCCAACGCCCCACTACTGAGTAAGTTACATTTAATTATGTTGTAAGAAATTAAATTAGCTGATATTATGGAGATGTGTATTCCAATATTACTTCATTTATATATTTATATTTATATTACAGCTGCAGGTGTCCTTTCTGCGAACCGCAGAGCCTATGGCGATAGGCTGGTGTGGTTGCGCCACCAGGCAGGTCAGTAATCCACTCCCAGTAACTGTAAAGAAATATAAAAGTATGACAGTTAGCAAAAGAGTGCAGTGTAGTCACTAAGTAATAAAATGTGCAAGTAACAGTGTAAAAGTGTTTGCAAGTATTGCTTGATTACAAAAGTGTGTTGCAGTCTGTAATCCAAACAGAAAAATGAAAATGTCTGAAATAAAGTCTGAAATAAAGATACCCCCACCTGTAATATAATAGTACACAACCTGCAGCAGGCTGAAAAGTACAGCTGCAGAAGATGAGCAAATCACATGTGTGAAATATATCCCTGTTGAAATACTGAAACATGACAGAAGTGAGACTGCTGGAAAGGATTGTAATAACTGCAGGTAAAACATGTCAATAAAGCCTAGAAGTAAGTACCATCCTGAATAGAAAAATGAAAACAAGTGAGAGAGTGTGAGAAAGAGTTATGAATCCACCAATAAAGTAGTAATAACCCCTGAATAAAGTATACTGCAGTCAGTACAGAATGAAATGAATCTGACAAGTAGAACCAAACTGCGAAATGTGTTCAAAGTGTTGCTGCAGCTGGAATGTGTATCCCAAAATCTGGATATGTTGCTCTCAGTCTGCAATATGCAGATAGTATGGTCTGAAATATCAAACATCCACACTTGTCTATAGCTATATAAAGCAAATGTAGCAGGATGATGTAGCTGAACAAAGCCAGATATGAACGTGTATGAATAACAATAAAATGTATATTGATGTAGCAGTAACAGTCCTATCACCAAATTGAAGTAGTTATCATATAGGAAACTATAGTTAGAACAGTAGTGTGTATATATCTGTAGCTATTAGAAATGTACAGCATATGTATTGGTATTCGAAGGTGTTAATATTATTTTCTTCACCCCACCCTGTAACCACATATAATCCATTCCACGTGAAATTGGTATGTGCAATCACAATTAGCACCCCTGGACATTTGTTCTGTTGGGTCATAAATATTTGCATGTACGTTGATGCATCTGCCCTGTTCATACATCCAAACCTGATGGCCTGTTGCCATCAATCAACCCTGCATGTTGTTGGACTGTGTATTGCTGTTCCAATTATGTATGTGTTATTCTCGCTGTTCAATGGTGTGAATATCTGGGTGTTTGGTTAATGGGAATACTAATGCATGCTGTTACAACTAATTGCGAATGGTATTGTATGTTACTAACCCAAACTGTCATGACATAATGCAAAACATAGGACGACAGGGAAGGCGGGTTCCAGCGGACCCACCTCTCTCACCTCAGCTGGCGAGTGCACCTGGCACTAGTGCCCAGTCTGGACCCTCCTCCGGTGGCCCTGTGCCACCTGTGGGTGGAACCGCTGCAGGGGATGGGGCCCATCCCCCCTGCAAGCGTGGCCGGAGGAGAACCACCACTCACCCTCCGTAGCGTCTGGACTGTGGGAGATCCAGGACTCTGTTCTTGGGCCCCTACTCCAGCTTGAGGCACAGGTGCCACAACTTACGGGCATGTCTGTTGCCCGGCCTACACAGCCCCCAGCACAGCCCCGTCCTGGGCAGTGAAGGAACAGTGGCAATTGCCCATGGGTGGGGATATCAGTTCCACTGTTGCCATCTGTGGGCTCATGGGCTCTGGATATCCAAACCTCCGTCCCCGTCAATTGTGTAACCCCCCCACACGTGTCATACACTGCCCCTGTATGCGTCTTGTTTGTCTTGTCTGTTGACCTATCCAACCTACCTCCCCAGCTATACCGACTTCCTTCACTTGACATACCACTCTCACCTGAAAAAAAAAAAAAAAGGGGACTCTGTACCCACAAAAAAATTACGCCCCATACATAGCTGCCCATTCCGCACATATGTCTGCTGGACATGGAAACTATCAATTACAATTGGCTGTACAACAAGTATTATTGTTGTCCTGACACCTCTCTGAGAGGTGGAAGGTTTCAAATGTCACACCAAATTACATACATATGCACAGCTGTTGCTGATGAAGAAATGGGCAGCTATGGGCCTTACCTACATCCCTCCTGCAAAACCCGAGCTTGTTTCCCTACTGTTGTATCCTCTTTGTGACCCCTTTTTCACCACTTTCCTGCTTCCCCATTTTCATTTCTTTCAAAGAAAATAGCGCGGGTGTGCGCAGAGCTAAATGCCAGTGCGCGTTTGTGCGCGGAGCTAAACGCCAGTGCGCATGTGTGAGCTCCATGTAAACCAGCGCTAACCCGGTTACAACTGCTTAAAAGTGCCTTAGTCACTCTGATTGACAGGTCCTGTAGTCAGTTCAAAAGCAAAATAAAATCCCACTGTCAGTCCCAAACCCAGGACCTTGGAAACACTAGTCTGCATGACTTACCACTAAGCCATGACTGTTATACAAGAACATTGTGCTAAAATAAATATATCATGTAATAGTAGGAATGAATGTAAAGGGAATATAGGATGTGTAGTACACAAAGCATGTCATGTATATTTACTGTCAAATCTAATGGATATCTATGATAGTAGTGTGTGAACAGAAACAGCTATGCTAGTTGGTAGCTAGTAGGTAATAATGTCACTGTAGCACCTTGCAAGCCACACACATACTCACAGCAGGATAATCACTGCCCATACCCACAACCTCTTACAGGAACACATCCGGACCAAGTAATAAAATATGTGGAGCAAAGGGCCAAAACCAGGGACACATTACAAATAATGTTACAACAAACTTAGACAGTTCAGAGAGTAACAGGTTCTGCATTTTGTGGGATGTTTGGAAGAGTATGACGTCTGAAACTTAAATGTTTGTCACTATATTCTGACTTGAGCCCAGAGTGATTTGCCAGAAAAAGCTGTGCATGAGATATTGACCAAAATATGAGGCAGAAATGTGGACAACCTGCAAATATTTGTACACATGAGAGGTTTGACACCACCATATTTGAATAGTTAAGAGCCTAGACATAGCAACAGTGACTGAGTTACAGGAATGCCCCACAGACTCCATGTGAAATGCACAAACAGTAGCAGAAAGGTGTTACAACACATGCAATGGTAACTATGAAGTCCTGAAAGTATGCACCACTTGCATGGCAGAAAAAGTGTAGTAATACATATGCTCATGCTATCCCACAGTCACAACTGCAGCATACCAGACAATTTAATGGGTGTACCCCACTGATATGTACCATTCCATGAGGCAGATAACAGATGCACCTGAGAGTCTCTGGGGCCTGCTCAGCAGCATACTCAAATACCCTAGTAGATGTCAAGGCCCACACCATGGCCAGACCACACTGCATGCTGTAACACCCTAGCAGATATAGCAAGCATTCCAAGGTGTGAATGTACATGGAAAATAGGAAAGCCACAGCAGCACACTAAAGTCAGGACACCTAGCAGGCATACAAGTAGTGACTATAAAGGGCAAATATTGAAGCCATAGCAACAAAGTGCAAGAGCCACTGCTATACACCAGTTACACCACATGTCCCACAGGAAAGCACACACACACACATTAATAGTAGTAGTAGTCGTAGGTGTCAGTGTACACACACAGTTAGTACAGGAAACTGGAGAAATGAATGGAGAAATGTTAATCTACAACACAGCTGGAAATATGAGAGAGATACCAACCTTTCCACTCACAGAACATTGTCCACAGCATACCAGCATGGTCCCTGCCCTTAAAATCTGAAAGGGCTACGCCTATCACATACCTTTTTATAGCACTGTTTTGAAATCACAGTGAGAACTGCAATCAGTACACAACTGGCTGCATGCAATTAGCAAATGCTGGCTAACAATTGGTGCAGAGGCCATCACATGGACATATGCAGATACCTACAAAAGAATGCTGTACTCCCAGTCCACACATGAAATACTTTCATTGCACCCTGAGGAGGAAGTGAGAGACAGAGACAGAGACAGAGACAGAGAGAGAAAAACAAAATTAAACATACACAAACAAAACTGGTCAGCAACAGCCACCTGAAAGCTGACAACTGGCAAGTGGAGCAGCAGGACACAAAACCAGACGGCAACACAAACAGCTGTGACAAACACAGGTAATGTAAAGTAATACTATAAAGGTGTACGTACTGTGAACCCTCCATATGTGTCATTGGTCTGTATCCATATGTATATGAAGATGTGCAAAGGGCAGGGGACATACAGCAACTATCAGTGAAGGCTGTACATACATTTGTATGTGAGAGCATCTATGTGCACATATCAATGTAGGTTGAATGTAGGTTGTAGTGCAATGTACAAAGTTGGTTTCACAGTTATGTATGTTTAGCAGTATGTTAGTGTGTGTATACAGTATGGTAAACAAACATGTTGATATGTATCTATCATATAGATACGTATGTATGTCAAAATATTTATATATATATATATATATATATATATATATATATATATATATATATATATATATGTATACATACATAGAGAGAGATGTAGGAATACATAGACAGATGTAGATAGATAGAATATGTACAAACATATATATGTAATACACACATACAGATATAGATATATGTAGATACATATACATAGACAGACAGATATGACAATCTACAGGTATGACTGTATATGATAACCTCAACACCCCCTGTCCCACCCCCTCTGTCACTGTCACCCCCTCTCTGTCACACCCCCCCTCCATATCTATAGCAATATATGTACATCAATATATAGACAGACAGATCTGACTATCTACAGGTATGAATGTATATGACGACCTCAACACCCCCTGTCCCAACCCCTCTGTCACTCTCACCCCCTCTCTGTCACACCCCCCTCTCCATAGCTATAGCAATATATGTACATCAATATATAGACAGACAGATCTGACTATCTACAGGTATGACTGTATATGATGACCTCAACACTCCCTGTCCCACCCCTCTGTCACCCTCACCCCTCTCTGTCACCCCCCTCCATATCTATAGCAATATATGTATATCAATATATATATGTGTATATGTATACAGACATATATATATATATATATATATATATATATATATATATATATATATATATATATATATATATATATATATATATATATAGAGAGAGAGAGATGTATATATATTCTGAGTGAGGCACATGTGTACAGATGTATTGCAACAGGTGCCTGGTGACAAAGGCATGGAGTGAACACCAGTGTCAAAACTGGAGTACCATACCCCATTTCAAATCACCTACACCAGTAACCACCAGATATGTGATTGACTGCCCACCACTGCATGTGTCAGGGGTGAACAGGGTCATAAATGTGTACAATAGTCCCCCCAATGATATTCACAGTGGCACACTATTCCTGGAATACCTGCACATGGTATGTTTCAGCAGACATGGTGTGTCAGCTATGGACATGTAGGTCAGTGTACCCCTCCACACCACATAATGGCTGCCATGGTATGTACCTCACATGACAGCTACAGATATGGAGAAGGACACAGTGACATGTACAACACTGTGACAATGCACTCAAACACATTACCAATGCACAGTGACTGACAGCACCACAGAGTACACACATACTACCCACATAGAGGTTACCACTCCTGGATTTACATACTTAAGTCACACCCATGACAGATGTCCAACAACCATAGTAACACCTCACACCATCCACAACCTAAATGATTGCTGTGTGTCGTCCGTGCCACTGCAGTAGAGAGCACATGTGGAGGTAAAGGTTCCTACCCACAGATAAGACATACCCTGCAATAAACCACACAGTGTTAAGAAGCAAGACTCCCCATGAGTACATGTCACACATACCCCTGCTGAATGTTAGTCAGATAGGTAATATGCCATATGAGTCACCCTGTGTAACTGTTTAACAGCAGCAGGTACCATCACACCACATCTGTCACAATGGTCAGGGTAGCAGAACAGTATGCTGCTGTAGTCCCAGGGGCAATAGCATATTGTATAGTATTGTATTGTAATGTATTGTATTGTGTTGTATTGTATTGGTATGTTGAGGTGCCTCCTTTGTGGAGTGGAACCACTGCTGCTGTGCACCAGTGTACAGGTACATATCCTGTAGTCAGGCTAGTGTTACATAGCACTTCTATATGTGTGTTTAGCTCCTGTCGGAGTTCATGTAGCATGCAACCGGGGATACCATCAGGTCCCATTCATGTTGTGTATTCTGCTTTACTGAAAGTGGCTCTAATCCGGACATCTGTGATGACAGGGAGGTTACAGTCAGCTGGGATAACTATGTCTTATTTTGTGGGAGAGGGAGGGGTGAAACCTGCACTGAACCTGTCTGCCACAATGTTGTCAATATCTGTGGTTTCAGTGAATTATTTGTTGTTGTGTACTAACTATGAGCATAGTGGAGGGATTCTGACCAGGTTGCTAACATAACTGAAGAAGGTCTTGTGGTTATCTGTAGTGTCCCTCTTGATTTCCCTCTCAAAGTTGCCCATGGATGTTTGTATGAGGGAAAATAGATCCTTACTAGTGCTGCTCAGACATGCCTTCCCTTTATGGAATTATGCTCTGTCTTGCAGTAGCTTCCATCTTTGTAATACAATCTGTCTATGGCTGGGGTCCACCAGACAGGATGCTGTCCCTTTGTGGAGAGTGTCTTGGCCATATATGGGACTGCATGATCCATGCATTCTCGGAGATGTCCGTAGAAAGCATTTGTGAAGGGGTCAGCATTGTGGGTTGTGTCTTCCACTGGCCCAGTGGGCTGAAAGCATACCATGTCACTGTTACAAAGTGTAAAGTTTGCATGTGCAATGTTATTCACTATAGTCGTTTGTGCTGGTGGTGGAGGTGGGATATGTATATCCAGGGCAATTAGTTTGTGGTCAGCTCACAGTAGTGGATGATGTAGCCCATACAGTACCTAGATACAAACCCCCAGAGTGAGGAGGTGCTCTGGGCCTGAATCAGTGTTCTGACTGCTGGGGTTTGGTAGTATGTCGTATGGAGTGTGCCAGGTACTGTTGCACAGTTGCTGGCTGAGCACTGATACCTGGCCATTTACACGTGTATCCACCAATAGAGAGACAGATGCTATAAATGTGAGATATGTCGTATCATAACAGTCGAGTAGCATGTGTAGTATGTGTGCCAAATTCTGCTGACATATATTGTTGATATCAGGTTATTTCCTTTTTTCAGGAACATGGCTCACCAGCGAAATCCAGTTTACTCCACAGCTCAGGATGAGGAGATACACCAGAGCCTGGTGGGGGATTATGCAATACTCTTTTACCGCACCAGCCAGAATCAGCAGGAGAGGGCTGCACTGTGGCAAGACCTGGTCCGTCGGGTAAATGACATAGGCACGCATAATAGGACATATGAGCATGTACGACATCACTGCAGTGATTTAATCAGAAATGTCCGTCAGCATGCATCGGATATCCACAGGCAACAGGTCGCCACAGGTGGTGGGGTGGCTACACATCCCCCACTCACCAGACTGGAGGGACTACTCATGAGTGTAGTGGCTCCAGTACGCCAACAACAACAACAGCAGTAGACATGCATTATGATGGAGGCTGGAGCCACGCAGCAGCAAAACTATGAGCGTGCAGGTAATATGCCATATGTATAGTTGACTGTTGTGTACACTGGTAGTTAATGCATGTGTGAGGTGTGTCCTTGAATTGTAGCTGTCATAATAGTATTTAATGTGCAAGTGTGATATCCTCAATATCAGCAGCTGACCTGTGAAAGGCGACTGTTGTACTACTGACCTGTATCATACTCAGTAACAATGACACAGTTTTGCCCACTGACATTAGTTTCCTCACTTCTGCAGGTCCCTCCGGTGTAACAGCAATGCAGCCTATCCATGCTGGTGAGTGTGTATTAACAATACCTTTAATAGTCTTGATAGTAATAGTAATATTAGGCTCACTTAGTAGTGCTCTGTGTATGCATGCAGGTGTGTCTGTGTCTGTGTGTTGATATCTCGCATACTGAGTAGTGTACAACTGTGTGCAGCTGTGTGCATGTGTGCACCTGTGCACGTGTGCATGTGTGCACGTGTGCATGTGCGCACGTGTGCATGTGTGCATGTGCATATGTGTGCATGTGTGCACATGTGCATGTGCATGTGTGGATGTGTGCATCACTGGTAATATTGTGTAGACATTGTAAACTGTGTTTCCTGTTTCCTTCCCATAGGTTCTGGTGCTGCTCTGGTGTCATGCAGCAGGAAATCTGAAGCAGGTGCCATGGGTACTGATAATGATGACATCTGTGTAATGGCACAGGAAGGTATGCCAGGGTCAATCATTGGTCAGCCGATTGACAGTACACAGCTGTCAACCCCATCAATGCGCACAGTTATCCTGCCAATACACCCTTTGCCACCAATGTCCCTAGGTGATGGACAGCATACAGTGGGCATTGACCAGGGTAATGTGGTATCTGTGGCACATGCCTCCCCACACAGCAGCCATGGGCATGGCCCTGAGTTGGTAACACACAGACAGATGTCCAGGGGTTCTCGTGGGAGCATCCGTGGGCGTACTGCCCCTGTCAGACGTGCCCACAGAGGTCTTACAACCTCAGCTATGTTTCGGGCTGTCATGCAGGCACAGTCACGTATGGAACGGTACACCAGACAGGGTCTGAGGGAGCTGACAACATGTCGCACAGCCATGACTGACAGTATGCGTGACATTGCGGCTGCCATCCGTAATTTCACAGATGTCATAGACAGACATTGTGGGGACATATTAGACCGGTTCCACAACTACATGTCCATGAGCCAGGAAGATGGTGGACGGTTGAGGCATCGACATGGGCGTATGTGAGCAACAGCAGCAGCTGGCAGTTGTCGCGGATGACAACAGGGCCACGGCCGCCACCATAATGCCAGCAGCAGCCCCAGCAATGCTGAGTCTGTGCTGACATCAGACCGCCCCAGGAGACCACATGCACGTGGCTCTGGCCAGGCCCGACAGGGATCTGTATCCAGTCAACGAACACCTGCTTCTGATGACAGTACCCAGTCTGGGTTGGTACTGGATATGGCCCGTAGCACCCCTGCAAGGCACAGGTACTGTGTCCGTGGCCAGAGACACTGATCTGTATGACCTGGCAGGTACAGTCTGTGGCTGTCCACAAACACCAGTATATGGCAGCCATGAGGTGGAACTGTGTGCATCCATACACACATGCGAATTGACAACATCTAGGGCTACGCATGCACACACTGCATCAACATTGCCCCACCTTGTACTGCTGTCCCTCACCAACACACATACACATACATGTCAATTGGTGGTATCGGTGGCTGACTCAGGCATACCAAGTTCACACCCTGTGCATATGATGAAACTGTGCCACCTCCTGCAATCTGTAACATCAGTGCAGGTACAGGTTAACATGTTGCTGATGCACAGAGTGACTACATAGACGTGTAGTAATAATATCATGTTGTTAACAGTACTGTGTGCTGAAATAATTGTGGGTATATCACAGCATGCCTGATGCAGTAAGGGTATGATTGTCATGTACTGTTGTCTACACCCATGGAAAGTACCATAGTGTATCATCTGCACATGTTGGCATACTGATGGTAAGGATGTCAACAGAAGGCTACATACATAGGTAGCACATGGGGATAAGGTAATGAAAGTATTAATACGCAATGATGGACATGTAAACTGCAAGTGGCATGTTGCCTACACTGGACTCTGCAATGCGGATGTTTGAGGATGTTGATATGTGTGCAGTACTACACGACTGGTACAGGACACACAGGAGCACCCTAGCACTGCAAGCTCACATCTCATACCATGCTAGACAGCCCCAACACACAAAACTAACAGTCACAGGAGGGAGAGTCCCCATACATGTCTGGGATACTGTGGTGGCAGGCCAGGTAGCATACATCCTACTAAGTATGGAACCACTGAGTGAAGGCTCAGTGTCTGTTATTTGACATGTGTGTTACTGCAGGTATGAAAACATGGGTTTCCATCCAGTTATTGTACATCCTGACGGTACATGGTCTGTACACTTGTGTGCGCTGAGACTGGACCCTAGGCATCTGACCTGTGTATTTTCATGTACATGTGCATAGTGCCTGCATATTTGCAGTGTTACCTACTGGAAGTGGTACAGCTTGTTTGTTGTACAATGGACTACATGCAGCCCTGCTTACTGTAGCTTTGTTTGCATGCATGTTTACTTGCAATTACCCTGGAATACTGATCCCACCTGCAATGCATAGTTACCGAGCTTCTGTGGACTCCTAGTGACATCTGCATAGCTTACTATATGTATGTCCATGTCTCACTTGACAGAACGTCACTGTTTGTCCTGTTCACATGTACGTTGCCTGTGACACTTTGCATATGACTTACCTGGCATTTGTCCACGTGAGCAGTCATATATGCCACTGCTAACTAATCACAGGCACTACACCCTCACATACTCATCTTCTGTTGAACCACTTGCTTCGCTAGGGACGGCTTGCACCTGTCACCCCTGGGCTTTGGGATATTGGCAAAGGCTCTTGCTACCCCCATAGTGCCTTTGTTAGGCAAGGCTCAAATTACAAACCCACCTTCATAGGTATCACAAGAGATAAGAAACTAAGAGTAATGCTACTCAACGCCAGAAGTCTAAACCTCAAGATGCATGCACTCGAAACTCTCCTTAGCATGGAGAACATCGATATCTGTACAGTAACAGATACCTGGTTCAGGGCTACTGAGAGCACCCCAACACTACCAGGTTATACCTCATACCATGCTTTTCAGCCCCAAAACTTGGACCGAACCACAAAAGGAGGGGGAGTATTGATATTCATCAAAGATACCCACACCTTCGGGTTGGTGGCAAAGCACCAAGCATCAGAGACTATCCATGTGCAACTAACAATGGGTAAAACTGCCTTCCAGGTTATAGCCTGCTACAGACCACCCTCCCAAACCCAAGAACCGCACTCGGCCTTCCTGAGAACAGTGGAAAATATGAAGGTCTCTCCAAACACCATTATATTGGGCGACTTCAACTACCCAAACATAGACTGAGAGCATGACTCTAGCTCCAACACCCTAGCCCAAAGATTCCTAGAATATATGAACTCAAATGCTATGGAACAACTTGTTACCACTCCCACAAGAAGGGAAAACATACTGGACCTGATCATCACCAACATGGGGACTCTATGCTCCAGACCAGAAGTGTATCCCTCACTGGTAAGATCAGACCATAAACTAATCTCACTGGATATTCACATCCCGACCCCACCCTCTGCCCAGAAATCTACAGTGAACAACTTCTCTAAAGTGAATTCACACTCCTCAAAACTGAGGTGGAAACCTTCAAAGCCTCTGGGCCTGTGGAAAATACGGACCAGACCGCAGATTCCTCTATAAACGCATTCTATGGACACCTTCAGGAATGCATGGATCATGCGATCCCGAATAAAACCAAGACCCAATCCTCCAAAGGCAGATGCCCTGTCTGGTGGACCCCAGCCATAAACAAACTGTACAATAGAAGGAGGAAGCTACTAAATGATACAGCAAAATCCCAAAAAGGGAAGGCATCATTGATCAGTATTAGCAAAAAACTACGGGCACTCATAAGATTGTCTAAGGCCAGCTTCGAGAGAAAATTGCACAGGACACTAAGCATCATCACAAGTCTTTCTTTAGTTATGTTAGGAACCTGGGTGGTAATTCCCAGATATGCTCAGAGGTAGTCCAAAATGTCAATAGAAACACCAAACCCACAGACATTGCCAACATCCTAGCTGACAGGTTCAGCACAAACTCCCCCCCCTCCACACCGAAAGGGCAAATATTTATCCCAGCAGAGTGATGCCCCCCTGACATCTCAGATGTTCAGGTAAGAGCCGCCCTCTCCAAAGCAATAAATACTGCATCAATGGGACCAGACAGTGTCCCGGGCTGTGTCCTACATGAACTCCAAGAAGAGCTACACCCAAACATAAAACTACTGTTCAATCCCAGCCTTACTACAGCATATGTGGCCAAAGAGTGGCGTACAGCAACAGTGGTCCCTGTACAGAAAGGTGGTGCCTCAACGGATCCTGGACACTATTGCCCCATAAGCCTGACTAGCTTGGTCTGCAAAGCTATGGAAAGGATCATCATGGACCTCATAAATAAAGATATTGGGGACCTACAGACACTGGATCATACCCAGTTTGGCTTTGTTAAGTGCAGATCCTGCCTCTCAAACCTGGTTGATTTCTTTGAAACAGTCACCAAGGCCATTGACGAGAGGAAGGTGGTCCACACAGCCTACCTGGCCTCGCAAAAGCCTTCGATACAATACCCCACTCGGGCATTCTAGAGAAGCTCACCAGCTTAAATATAAACCCCTATGTCACTAGATGGATTGCACACTGGCTCAAGGACAGAACCCACATGGTTAGAATTGCTGGAGCTATGCCAGACTCCAAACCAGTTACAGGTGGTGTCCCACAAGGCTCAGTCCTGGGACCTCTGTTGTTCGGTATATATTTATTGGAGGGACAGGCCAACACAGAAGGACTGTGGCTGACCAAATTCGCAGATGACTGCAAACTGGCTGCCATAATCGACTCTCCAGCCAACGCAAGCATCCTCCAAAAGGGCCTCATAGAAACAGACAACTTGTGCCAGAGCCATGGCCTCAAGCTGAATGCCAAAAAGTGTATAGTCATCCCCTTTGGCAAAAACAAAGTGCCCACAAAGTACCACATAGGTGGTAATCCATTAAGTACAGAAGAAGTAATTAGGGACCTGGGGACCCAAGTTGATAGCAATCTCTCATTTGACAACCACGTGGCCAAAGTGGTTAGAAAAACATTTTATATAGCCCACCTCATCATGAAGTGATTCACATCTAGATCAGGGGAGGACATTGTGCCTCTTTACTCTTCCCTCATCAGGCCCATAATTGAGTACAATGCCCCTGTTGGGATGTACCTTACCAGACACCTGCAGCAACTGGAAAGACCCCAAAAGTACCTCACCAAGAGGATCAAAGTGCTCAAACAGATGCCATATGCTGACCGGTTAAAGAAGCACCAGCTCTACTCAGTGGCATACCGCCTGTTCAGAGGCGATCTGTGTCTGATGTATAAAGCCATGTCAAACCCGGAATTAATGGGCATGCTGCACCTCAGAATATCCAAATCCCATCGAGCTACACGCTCGAGAGACTTGAACCTCAGCACTGAAATAAATAGGACATGCTGGAGGGACAGATTCATAACCCAGAGGCTCCCTTCACTCTGGAATAAAATCCCAGTCCAGGTTAGGCAGAGTCCCTCATTGACTCTCTTCAAGAGGAATCTTGATGAGTGGATGGGACATCGTAGGTTTACCCCGGGTATCACTTCTGTGTCACTGTTAGACAGAGGCACAGTATACTAACCTCGAAAAAGGGCATAGCAAGATAAATTTACAATGGATAGCGACAGCCAAACACATTCTGGCTAGGTTTATAAATGCCCTAGGGCAGATAGCCTAGTATGAACCTATGAACCTATGTACCTTGTTCCCCATTGGCCCTATGTGATGTTAATCACCATGGCAATCACAATACTATGGTAGCATGTGCAAAGTTCAGTTGTCAGTCACCTTTATGGTACAGTTGTGGAATATGTGGGTCATGTGGCAATGTCACAGCTGCCACATGTACGCAGTCAACCCTCTCCCCTACACATGGACGTACAACACATGTATGAGATGGAACAACATAGCCAAACTGGGGATTAAGCACTCTGAAACCAGTACTGGCGTAACCTGTCAGGTGGCATGAAATACTACAGTGACTACAATACCAGTCTGATGTAGACCTACACTGACAGCAATACAGGCACGTGAACACACTGGGCCATTTGTGGAGCCTAACAATAGCATCCTGCCTGAGCGGCAGACACCTCTGCAGCTGACATACAGGCATACGTTATGCCAGAACACATCACGCTTAACACATAGCACACAAATCCTGTGTGCCAAACAGTCACAGCCTGTATGGCTAGACAACACACCTGCTACAGTTGTGTTAGGTACCTTTATTGTCCGGTACAGTGAGGTCACGCTCACCAGGCTGGACAAGGTGAAGGTCACAGTGATATGCCCGTGGGGCACTATGGTCCACCACATAACACAAGCATACAGGTCAGTCAGAGGCATGGACACATATGACTCAGTCATTGTCCATGCCACTATGGCTGACCTGTGATGTACCTCCCTGGACTACATGATAGGGAACATGGAAGGGCTCTCTGAGCATGTGGCACAGGCTGGTATGACCCTGACCTTGGTTGGCATCATACCCTCACCAGGAATGCTGACGTATTACTGAATGCTGATGAATTACTGTAGCTACAACACCCTAGCTGAAAGGTTCCTAGCATGTAGTCACTGCATTGCTATGGAACAGCTTGTTGCCACTCCCACAACTGGTGAAAACATGCAGCACCTGTTCAACAACATGTAGACTATATGCCCCAGACCAGATGTGTATCCTTCACTGCTAGGTTGATACCATCTACATATCACACTGTATATACACATACCACATGCAGCACCCACACAGAAAACCACAGTCATAATGTTATCCAGTGCAAATACCATGTATTCACATGTGGCAGGCGTCAGACATGGTAACTATTGAAGGTCACAGGTACATATGTGCATTTGGCACACACATACATCATCTGTGTCCATTGCCATTACTGGTTTAATCGATGTCATGCATTATTGTGAACAACAACCCACACACATGGGCATTCTGTGTGATAAAAACACGTGGCATGTCTGGTATCTATTGCCATAACTAACTGTGTTATGACAGTAGTGAGAGACGCAGTAGCAGAGCGTGCTATTTGCATTACTGGGAGATTTGCCGTCTTCCGCTGTACTTGTAGCGTGCTGACATCATCTCTGTGTAGAGATTGGAGTATGCAGCAGCTGGTGTGTTGTTCTGGTTGGCAAAAGGTTCTGTTCTCTCACACATGTAATTGCACACAAACTACTTTCACCCTCTCCCACACACACTTGTTATTTGCAGGATTCAAACCCCTAACTATGTTATGACACACGAGACAGACACATTAGCAGAGCACACTATTCGCATTACTGGGAGGTTTTCCTTCTCCTGCTGTACTTTTAGGGTGCTGACGTCATCAGTGTTTAGAAAGGGGAATGTGCATCCTGTAGTGTGTTCTCCTAGTTGCCAAAAGGGACATTTCTTTCATACAGACTTGCACACACACTAACCCCCTCCACACACACTTAGCATTTGCAGGATTCAAACCCCTAACTAACTATGTTATGACACTCGAGACGGACACATTTGCAGAGCGCGCTATTTGCATTACTGGGAGGTTTCTCTTCTCCTGCTTTTCTTAGAGGGTGCTGACATCATCAGTGTTTAGAAAGGGGAATGTGCATCCTGTAGTGTGTTCTCCTAGTTGCCAAAAGGGACATTTCTTTCATACAGACTTGCACACACACTAATCCCCTCCACACACATTGAGCATTTACAGGATTCAAGCCCCTACCTAACTGTGTTATGACACTCGAGACAGACGCATTAGCGGAGCGCGCTATTCGCATTACTGGGAGGTTTCCCTTCTCCTGCTGTACTTATAGGGTGCTGACATCATCAGTGTTTAGAAAGGGGAATGTTCATCCTGTAGTGTGTTCTTCCAGTTGCCAAAAGGGACATTTCCCTCACACAGACTTTCACACACACCAACCCCACACACACACACACACACACACACACACACACACACACACACACTGAGCATTTGCAGGATTCAAACCCCTACCTAACTATATTATGACACTTGAGGGCGCATTAGCAGAGCGCTATCCGAATTACTGGGCATCTGTTCTGCACATGCAGTATTTATAGGGTGCTGACATCTTTATTTCTACAGAGGTATGTACATCTAGTACTACCTGTCAGGTGGGGATAGCATATATATGCATTTGCAGCCACCTACGTCAGGGTCAGATATGCACATCGCACTGGCAGGTTATGTTTTATACCATGCTTCGTGACCACAGGACCTGTAACACACAACACAACCAGTCCTGACCACCCCTCCCACATCCAGGACACACACTTTGCTTCCCTGGGAACAGTGCCAAGATATGCAGGTGTTCACATACACCATTCCAGTTGTTAACGTCAGGTACAGGCATATTGTGTGTGGGAACTACTCAGGCCTCTACAACATTACCCTACAGTCACTACAATTTGTGAGTCCATGTGCTATGGCAGAACCACTCACCACAGCCACAAGGGGGAATACATATTGCACCTGACCATCTACAACATGGGTACTCACTGTTCCACACCAGAGGTAGACCACCATTGTTGATATCTGACTATACCCACCTTTCCCTGGCCATCCATATCCCATCCCCACCCCCAGGCAAGGTTGTCACTGCAAACAAACTGTATTTATCAAAAGCAGACTTTACACTTGTGAAGACTGGGGTTGAAGACTTCAAAGGACTCAATCTGGCGGAGTATACAGGCCACACTGCATAATCCTTGACAATTGCATTCTATGAGCATGTGGAAGGTTTGCATTGATCATGCTATCCCAAATATACCCATGACTGCTCCACAACAGGACACCTGTCAGATGTACACCAGCCATATATGAGCTGTCCAACAGACAGAGTGAGCTAATACATTGCAGAGCAGTAGCCCACAGAGGGAGGACATCTCTGAACAGTACCGGCACGACACTTCAATCCCTCATAATCATCACGACACAGTGTTGACAGTGAAATTGTCCAGACAATGCAGATAAGGCTCCCCTCAGTCTGTTATTGAGGCCCACTTACTGTTAGAGGTCCTCCACAACCCTCTTCCAGCACACACCAACAACATGGCTGTGGCTTAGCATATTCAAACCCTGGGATCTCCACTGTGTCCCTGCTTGACAGAGGCACTGCACACTAGCCTCACACGGTGCCTTATGTGACCTACTTTACAGTGGCACAGTAGCCTACTGTACTGGGGAGGCAGACGCCAAGCACACTCTGGCTAAGCTGTCATTCCCTAGGGCAAACAGCCTAGTGTTGACCTCTACACCCACATGTTTAATTGTCAGATGCACATTATTTGTTGCTGATAGACTGTTTGCAGGTCTTTATTGCCATAGCATTCCCTGTTTGTATGAACAACTTGTGTATCTGTGGAAGATGTTTGCATATGGGAGGGATCCACTATATCATGTATTTTCTCTGTAGTCATTTAACTGTGTGCACTGGGCTGATTGCTGTAATGTGGTTGGTTCATGGAATAACACGTACAAATACCAGATATGTGTGGCCAACTGCTAAACTGAGATTTGGCCTAAGTGTGTGAGCATGCCCAGTTCAGCCTTCCCATGGCATGTTGTCTGACATATGTCTCATTTATCAAAGTGTGCGAGCATGCCCAGTGTGAGCTTTCCATATGTTGAACTCTGCAGCCCACCACATTTGTGGATGAGTGTGAACTTCAACAAATATCTCCCGTTTATGGTTGTGTGTTGTGTGTCATGTTGTGTAGTTACTGTCCAACTGGTTTGTGTGAACACAACAGGGATTATACTGTGCCTGCAGGGTTTGCATGGGATACTTTGCATACAGTTGTCAACATCCTTTCATACTGACCTAACACTGTAGTACCGTATAGTGTACTGGTTCAGTACTTTCACTGTGGTGGACAGTATCCTGGGCTTTAGTCCTATCACTGCTTGACAGTTCCATAGTGAGCACAACAGCCTGGTTAGGGGCCAGTTGTGCACATCTGACCATGTTGCATTATGTTCAGATATGAACTACTTAAACCAGGCTTGTCCAACATTGGTAGTGTATTCCACAACATAGGTGTACATTTGCAAACACTAGCAATGTGCCTTAGGCCATTTCTAATGCTAGTCCGAGAGTGTGTTTGTCCTTCGACACACATTGTAAGTGGAGTTTGCCATGACATATGTCATGGTTAGTATACTGTGCCTCCATCTACCAGTGACATAACAGTGATACCCAGGGTAAACCTACCATCTCCCATCCACTCATCAAGATTCCTCTTGAGGAGATGAGTGACTCTATGGATAACCTGTACTGGGAGTTTACTCATGAGTGGGGGTGGCTTCTGTGTTATGGATCATGCAGTGCAGCTTGTCCTATGTATGTCAGTGCTGGGGTTCAGGTCTCTCATGTGCATAGCTCACTGCCATTCAGATTGTACAAGGTGCAGCATGTTTATTGATTCCAGCTTGGACATGGCTTTATACATCAGGCACAGCTTGCCTCTGGGTGGGCAGTATGGCAGTGTGTGTAGCTGCAGTTTGTTTAATCAGGCAACACATGGCATCTGTTCAAGCTCTTTGATACTCCTGGTGAGGTACTGTTGGGGACTTTACAGTTGATGGAGGTGTCTGCTGAGGTACATCCCACAGGGGCTATTGTAGTCAATTGTAACGCTGATGAAGGATGACTGCAGAGCCACAATGACCTCCCCTTATCTAGATCTGACAACCTTCATGATTAGGTGGGTATATGGTATGTTTCTGTAAACAGTACAGCCACATGTTTGTCCAATGCAGGATATCTATCACCTTGTGTCCCCAGGTCTCTCATTACATGTTAAGTATGTAATGGGTTAACACCTATGTGGTAATTGGTGGGCACTTACTGTATATCCAGGGGTTGACTATACACTTTTCTGCAATTAGCTTGCTGACATGGCTATGGCACCAGTTGTCTGTTTCTATGTGGCCCTTTTGTGGGATGCTTGTGTCAGCTGGAGGGTCAGATATGGTGGGCAGTTTGTAGTCCTCTGCAAACATGTTCAGACACAGTCCTTCCATGTTGGCCTGTACCTATGGGACATATATACCAAACGAGGGAGGTCCCAGGACCAAGCCTTGTGGGATGCCAGTTATATCTGGTTTGTAGTCTGACATGGCTGCAGCATGTCTGAGCATGTCAGTTCTGTCCTTGGTCTGGTTTGCAACCCCTCTACTGACATAGGGGTTTATATTTAAGCTGGTGAGCATATCTATAATGAACACATAGGGTATTGTATGGAAGCCTTTGCAAGGTCCAGCTACGCTGTGTGGACCACATTGCCCTCATCAATGACCTTAATGACTGTTTCAAATGAGTCAAACATGTTTAGGGGCAGGATCTGCACTTAAGAAAGCCACACTGGGTAGGGTCCGGTGTCAGTAGGTCCCCAATATCTTTATGTCTGTGGTACATGCTGATCCTTTCCATAGCTGTGCAGACCAAGCTTCTCAGGATTCTGGGGTGGTAGTTTTCAGTATCCATTCAGGCAACACCTTTGTTGAGAACGACCACTGTTGTTGTACACTGCTCTTTGGGTACATATCCTGTGGTAAGGCTGACATTGAGCAGTAGTGTGATTTGGCATTCCATTCTTCTTGGAGTCCATGTTGGACTCAGCCCAGGACACCATCTCATACCATTGCTGCTGTGTGTTTTGCTTTGTAGATGCTGGCTGTTACCTCAGCATCTGCAATGTCAGGGGCCAGCAGTCTGCTGGGATAGATATTTTGCATTCTGGGGGTTGCACTGCACCTGTCAGGATGTATGTTGGCAATATGTGTGTGTGTTTGGTATGTTGTTTGTAATATTTGTGTGATTCAGAGCATATCTGTGAATTCCCAACACGGTTCCTACCATCAGTTGAGGAAGCCTTGGGATTATCCTTAGTGTCCTGTACAATTTGTATCTTCATAGGTTCATAGGTTCATACTAGGCTATCCACCCTAGGGCATTTGTAAGCCTAGCCAGAGTGTGTGTGGTTTCGCCACCCCTTGCTATGTGAATATTATGGCTATTTATGATTTGCTTTGCTGTGCCTCTGTCTGGACATGACACAGTGAAGACCCCCAGTGTAAATCTACGATCATCCATCCACTTGGCAAGATTCATGTTGAAGAGTGTCAGTGAGGGGCTCTGCCTAACATGGAGTGGGATTCTGTTCCAGGGTGTGGGGAGCCTCTGGGTTATGTATCTGTCCCTCCATCACATCCTATTTCATTATGTGTTGAGGTTGACATCTCTCACTCTCACAGCTCTGATGGCTTTGAGTTTTCTGGGGTGGAGCATGTCCATTACTCCTGTGTTGGACATGGCCTTGTACAACAGACATACAATGCCTCTGTGTAGGCAGTATGTGACTGCATTCAGCTGGGGTGTCTACAGCCAGGCAGCATATGACATATATTTGAGACCCTTTATCCTCTTGGTGAGGTACCTTTGAGGTCTTTCTAACTGCTGCAGGTGTCAGGTAAGGTACATCCCAAATGAGGCATTGTACTAGATTATGGGTCTGATAAGAGAACAGTATAGGGGCACAATGACCTCTGTTGACATAGATGTGAATCCTTTCATGATACGGTGTCCAATATAGACTGTCTTCCTAGCCACATTGGCAATGTGAGTGTCACATAACAGGTTACTGTCCACTTGTGTCCCTAGGTCCCTGATTACTCCTTCCATACATAATGGTTTACCACCTATGTGGTAATTTGTGAGTACCTTGTTTGGTATTTGGTGGGACATTCATACTGTCCAGTGTCTTCAGGACGGCTGGGTGGGGTTCCTGTGTGTGAGAGTGTGGTCTGTAGCATGCTACAGACTGTACAGCAGTCTTGCCTACGGTTAGTTGCACATGGGTGGACTCCAATGCCTTGTGCATTGTCAGTTACCTGGGCGTATGGGTGTCTGTGCTGAATATGGATACTCACCCTCCTTTTATGTTTTGTTCCAGGTTTTGGGGCCATACCTATGATATGTGGTATAACCTGGTAGTGCTGGTGTGCTGTCAGGAGGCTTGCAGCAGGTTTCTGTCACTGCACAGACATCGATGTTCTCCATACTGGGGAGGGCCTCGGGAGCATGCATATTGAGGTTTACACATCTGGCATTGGTCAGCATTACCCTTATGTTTCTTTCCACTTATGTTTTCTAGGGTGGTGGGTTAGTCTTTCCAGCCTTGCCTACGAAAGGCTCTATGGAGGTGGCAAAAGCCTTATCCAATATCCAGACGCCCAGGGGTAACAGGTGCAAGCCATCCCTGGAACAGCTGCATGGCTTGTCAAGCATGACATCCCAAGCAGACAGACATTGGATCCCCTTGGAATGACACCAGTAATTGTGCCACTTGTTATAACTGATCATTCTGTGTTTGTACTGTGGCATCATTCTTGGTGAGGGTAGGATGCTGCAAGCGGTCAGTGTCATACCAGCCTGGACTACATATTCGGAGAGCTCATCTATGTCTCTTTTCATGTAGTCCAGGAGGTAGGTACATCTCAGGTCATTCACACCAGCATGGACTATGACTGCATCATATTTCTACTTGCTTTGGGGTGACCTGCATCCTTGTGTTATGTGGCGTATTGTAGCAGCCTACAGGCAGCTTACTGTACCCTTTCCCTTGTTCAGTCTGGTGTGCGGGACTGCAGCGTGTTTCACTATGGAGTCACCTATTACAACTGTATCAGGCATGTTGTTTCTCCTTCTGGCCTGTGACTGTTTGGCACACCAGCTTTGTGTACTATGTGTTGCATGTGCTATGTTTGGAGGTTGTTTGATTGGGTGTCTGCTTTGGAGGCCTCTGTTGGTGTGGTGTGTTTGTAATTGGGCCTCCGGGAATGTTTTCTGTGTTTATGTCTTTGGTTTGCAGTTGTCATAGGTCTATGTGGGACTGGGTTTGTGGTGTGTGTGGTTACCTTCTCCTCCTGACTAGTTTTGGGAGTACTGAGTTGAGGGAGCTCAGCCTCCAGTTTGGATAAATGGTTGCATCTCTCATATATATTTGTATTTCTTGGGGGAAGTTGAGGGTTGCCTGTGTACTTGGGGCAGGTGTAACATTGCCTGAAGATTCACGGATTCAACTTGTTGTAGCTGGCCTTAGTGGATTGTATGTGTGGACATATTTTATTGCCATACTACTGATCAGTGATTACTTTTTTTTATGTTTGCTCTATCATGTAGTAGCTTCCTCATTCTCTTGCATGGTTTGGTAATGGCTGGAGTCCACCATGCCAGATGCCTGCATGTATGGCATTGTGTCTTGTTTTAATTTAGGATTG
The DNA here is from genome assembly GCF_019279795.1 of Protopterus annectens. Lineage (NCBI taxonomy): Eukaryota > Metazoa > Chordata > Ceratodontiformes > Protopteridae > Protopterus > Protopterus annectens. Next base: position 1,168,516,297 of record NC_056737.1, on the reverse strand, counting down.
CATAATCCAAGCATTCCTGGCAGTGTTCATGGAATGCCTGTATAACAGGTTCTGAGGTGTGGCCCATATTTTGCACCTGCACAGGGCCTTTAATGGATTCCACATCAGTTTGGAGGAGTGCAACTTTTGCTTTACACATGGTTTCACTGTGGTTTTCTGGCCAGGGACTGTGGTCAGGATGTGTATATCCAGTGTGATTACTCTATGGTCTGGTCTTACCAGTGAGCAATACACTTCTCATCTTGCCATCCAGTACCCATGTTGCTGATTATCACATCCAGTATGCTTACCCCTCTTGTGGGAGTGGTATGTTGTTCCTGGGCATTTTGGTTTATGGATTCTATGAACTTTTGTCCTACAGTGTTGGAGCTAGTATAATGCTCCCAGTCTATGTCTGGGTATTTTCAGTCACCCAATATAATGTGGTTTGGAGGACTTGATATATTCATGTATTCCAACATAGGCCAGGTGCAGTTCCTGGTGTTGTGATGGTAGTCTGTAGCAGGCTATAAACTGGGAGGCAGTTTTAGCCACTGTTACTTGACCATGGCTAGTCCATGCTGCTTCTTGTTGTGGTACCAACATAGGGGTGTGGTTATCCTTGAAAATTATTGCTAGTCACCCTCCTTTTGTAGCTTGTTCCATGTTTTGAGGCTGTACAGCACAGTATGAGGTGTAACCTGGTAGTGTTAGGGTGCTGTTGTGAGCCTTGACCCAGTTTTCTGTTACAGCACAGATATCAACATTCTCCATACTGGGTGAGTTTAGGCTGCATGCATCTTGCTGTTTAGACTTCTGGCATTGGGTAGCATTACATCTAGGTTCTTATCCCTTCTGATACCTATGGAGGTAGGTTTGTGTTTTGAGCCTTACCTATTCAGGGCACGCTGTGGGTAACAACAGCCTTTGCCAGTATCCATACGGCCTGCACTGATAGGTGCATGCCAGTCCTAGCAGGTGGAGCATCATGTCATGCTCAGCATGTCATCCCAGGCTGGCACACATTGGATCCCCTTTGACTAACTGCAATACTTCAGCCAATTATTGCAATTGATCATCTCATTGTCATATTGTGGCATGATGCTTGGTGAGGGTAGGATGTTAGTCACGGTCCTCAGGTGTGCATATAGTACATGGTGTTACATTACTTAACACATGGCATTCATGCCTCAGGTGGTGCTGCAGGGCTGCCTCTGTCGGATGCACATATTACACTCCCTGTACATGTTTGTGAGCAGGTCATGTCATTTTAGGCATCCCTGTTATTATTTGAGTGAGTCAGAGGGGGTATCATTCCCAGGGTTCCTACTGAGCCAGTGTATGTGCTATGCATTGCCTCTTTGCCAAGGCCAGGGCATACTGGGCATGCCTCCTTCTGCCTACTGGGGCAGGCTCAGGTTGTTCCTCCTCCAAGTCACGCTCTGCCTGCGATGGCCTTGGCAATGGTGGGGGGCTGTTTGGCCCAGCCCTATGCTGGTCCTGCTGCAGCTGTTTTCGCAAGATCATATTATGTAGCATAGCACATACCATGACAATTTGGGTACATGTAGTTGGTGTGTACTGCAAGGCTCCACCAGATGTGTCCAGACACCGGAACCGTGACTTGAGCAGCCCAAACACACGCTCTATTACATTACGTGTTTGTGCGTGTGCCTCATTATGGCGTTCCTGTTCAGGTGTGTGTGCGTTTCTGATGGGTGTCATCAGCCACGGCTCCAGTGCATAACCTGCATCCCCACTAGGTGTCTGTGTGGGATGTCCCCATTGGCAAATGTCTGGTACAGCTGCGTCAAATGCCAGATGTGGGAATCATGGTAGCTCCCAGGGCAGCCAGCACACACATTCATTATTATGCCCTGGGCATCACACACGACCTGGCAGTTGATGGAGTGGAAGCCCTTACGGTTAATGTAGGCCCTACCCCGCTCACCGGCTGGTGCTTTGATGCGTATGTGCGTGCAGTCTATTGCACCCACTACCTCAGGGTATTCTGCTATTTGCTGGAAGAGACGCATATTGCTGGCCAATACCTCACGGGCATTGGGGAAATATACATGATCACCGACATGTGCTGACATGGCATCCAGGAACTGGTGCAGTACCCTGGAGGCTGATGCCTGTGATATCCCCATCATATCACCAGTTGGTCTTTGGAAGGTACCTGTTGCTAGTATTCTTAGGCCAACACATACCTTGGTTTCTACTGGGATGGGTTCCCCTCTGTTGGTTCTGTGTGTGAGGCGTGGCCTGCACAGCTCAACTATTTGCTGCAGGAGGTCTCTGTCCACTCTATAGCGCTCTACTATCTCCAGCTCATGTAACCCGTGGTAGGTGACCCTGGGCCTGTACACTCTTCTCCGTCTCCTCACTGTGGGTTGTCTGGCACCATCTGCATTGTCACCACCCTCAGCAAGTCGCCTATGTCTCATTATGACAGCTATGGCAGCCCCTAACATTTCTGCTCTGAGTTCAGCTTTTTCAGTTTTCACTTCTAATAGCTTACTCCTGTCTTGCAGTGTCTCTTGAGAGAAACATCCTGCACTGCTGTTTGCAGAGTTTTAAGTGCTGGGCTGGGCTACTATTCTGCCTGTGTAATTGCCTGCTTCTAATTGTTTTCACCTGCTAGCTCCAGCAGTATTCCCTGCTAGCTTCCTACAGATTCTGTTGCTTCCTTTTTCCTTTCTGTTTCCTCAGGGGGGAGCAGCATGCATACCAGCAGAAACACGCTCACAGTGGCTTACACGCGCGCACACATGCTTACATGGTTCAGAATCTGCTTATTCTGGTTAAAACACGTGCACTCCAGCGCAAACAGTGTTAAACATCTACTAACACGCTCCCACATGCTCAGTCTGCCTTACACGCGTATACTGTCCTACTCGCTTCATGGCGCTGCGGCGCATGCACCCAGCAAGAAACTTTGGTGTAGGCAACAGTGTACACCTTCCATTTCTTGACTTTCCCATGCTTATGTTGTGGCACTCCTCTTTCCATGATATGTGTCTGACATCTGTCATGTAACACTGACCTCAATGAACTGCATTTCTTTCTGCCATTCCCCTGTGATGTCACCTATCTCCTACTCTGTTCCCCCCCTTATGTAACTCTTACACTACTCAGAATGTGCTCATTTGCTATGTGACAGTGGAATTCAGTATCCTAACACTCATTTGCATCAGATTGCCTACTAATGCTTAGTTACATGTCTTAGACTCAGCTTCCCCCCTTAGCAACCACTGAACGGTGGCCATGTTGTTTTTGGTCTGCTGGTCCCTGCATTGTAAACCCATGTATTGCATAAAACCCACATTTGTGGGTTTATAACCTTTATTTTTATGTTTTATACAGTGCAGCCCGTTTGCGCGGGGCTCCGCTGGGTTTAAACATCGGCAATCGCAGGAAAAAAAAAAAATTTTAATATTTGCATCGGGGTACCTTGCCAATGGCCACATATTTGGCCATTGGCATGCTGCCTGACACATATGCACCCTTTATTTGGAGCTGACATGGCTCCATTGTGGTTTGCAGAAACGTACTCAGTTGTCAACTGAGTACATTTCTGCAGCTAAAACGGCTCTTACATGGGCTGCTTTGGGCTTCCTGGATCGCTAATCAACCTCATTTGCATGCTATTCGGCTGCAAGTGATGTGATTAGCATATCCACGCCCACTCCGTTTAAGAGACGTTTTAGCTGGTCTCTTACACGGACTTTAGGGCTGTTCCTGGATTGCGAAGGCTGCATGGAGTCTTACACTACTCTTAGACTCCATGCAAGCCTTCGTGAATCCTGCCCAATGTATTGCAGTCATGGCACAGAACTTTCAAAGTCACTGTCAGCTGAGAAAATCTATGCCATATATCCACCATCTGTGTATCAAAAGAGTACGAGGCTCCACAAAAAGTATTGTTGCTTAAGCTACTGTAGAAAAATGCGAAAAACTGTGAATTTGCTGAATTGCATAGTTGATTTGTATGACACGGAATTGTATCCTCTCCAGAGTCCTCAGAAATGTTGAACTCATACCCCAGTCACTTAGGGAACATTGCTTGTAATTGCTTGTAACATAAAGCTTGAGTACACATGCTCTTGTTCTCATCCTACATAGCTTCCCTTACCTTTCTCATCCCCCACAAGCTATTATGGTTTACCTTTGAATTGTCGTACGCTGTGTATCCGACGTGCATAACGCCGAAAGTATGGCTGCAAAAAACGTCAATGCCGATTCACCATGTGTTTGAATGGTAAATAAGCGAATGCTTTTTTGCCATTCAAACACATGGATCAAATGTCGGAAATGGCTTTCCAGCAAACCATTTTCGAGATTTGATCCTTCGACGTTCTCCATATTTCGATAATACGGGTCGCACAACAGGACGATCGCACATACCATGTGCAACAAAACGAAGGTAAACCACTATAATACCTGTAAATAAACTCCTATAGTTTATGTAACTCTTAGCAATAGCAGTAGGAACTATCAGATTGTACAAGAACTGTATTTGCTTATAATTAATTTTTTCTTGCACCATACTAATTGCTCCCTCTAATGCCAGTACACTGCAACTTATTACTATGTACTTTCCAAATTCGCTCCTATTTTGTAATTTTCAAATTTGTAATCTTGCATCTTCTATCATTGTATTCATATTTTGTATTTTGTATTATTCTGGAGCTTTTTTCCCCAGGACTCCATTGAAAACAGGCCCCTAGTGGCCCAATGGACCATCCTGGCAAACAAACTGCAAATAAATAAATAAAACACATACAGTCAAGCTTGCAGAGTTACAGACTAACAGATCACAAAGCAAAACACTATATAAGCAGTTTTTGAAAGCAGCAAGCTCCTCTTATGTTCCCTTTTGGGGAGTTTTACCCCTTACTCCCTTACTTTATTATCACTTTCAGGTTGCTGACTCTTATAGAAAAAGGTTAAAGCGAGAGGCAGCAAAAACTTACCTATTTGTTTCTCTAGGAGGTGTGCAATGCAAAGAAGTTGAAACGGAATACAGTTCAGGAACCAGCATGTCGCTCCTATATGACTGGAGCAGTCTGCCATTACCAGAGCCATGACTATCTGAACTGGTATTCTGGGCACTCCCCCAGAAGGGCATCTCCTCAAACCAAAGTTAAAGACCAAAAAAAAGAATATCAGGTCCTCCAAGGTTGATGACAAAAAAAATTGCATAGAGGGATAAAGTTCTACAATCCAAGTGATTTGTTTAGCAATCCCAGCACTCGAAGAGCTAACCAGTTTGAAAGAAGAATGAAGGGGAGGTGCCCCCTCTCATCTGTCAATGGGATGGGGGAATTGTCAAGTCCACTTATGATTTCATCTATGGATACCAGAGAACATGCCTGCACTGCCTTCCCAGGAGGAGGGGACAATCCATTACTGAAGTGAGTGACAGCCCAGTACAGATGTACCAATTACACATCCAACCCATGTATCACCAGCTGGACAAGCACAAGGGTTAGGGCTTAAAGAATCCTGATTGCTGCCCAATTTATGGTTCCTGTGATTGTCTATCAGCCACAGGTTTGCAGGAGACTGATTGATGTCAGTAAACCTGACAGTTGGAAGGCACTGGGCGGGAAAGCAAATTTTATAAAGTTGCACCTAAATCAGTAAGAAAAAATAGTAAGATTACAGTAAAACGTAGCCACAGAAGGCATGAAAAGCTTGAGAAATGTGTTACTGAAATGTTCTGCCTGCGGTGTAGCTATAAACATGATAAAAACAAATGCTTTTGATTAATCAAGTGTACAAAGGATGTGAAGCATAAATCTTTTTGATAAGATGTGTAAAATGAAATAAATGAACTTGCAGCTGAAGGGAATGCAGGCAGTGGAGTCATGCAAATGAATTGTTTTCAGACTCGTGCGTTAACTGAAAACTGCATGGCTCTTGCCTCAGATTTGGCAGCATGGCTGATATTTTTTCTTTACTTATTAGATGTTTGCCAACATGAAACAAGAAAAGGTTAGTGATGCTCTGTGTCTGGACCTTAAATGGGCCTTTGAAACTGTGGATCATGCAGTGCTTCTTCGTACATTGACATTAGATTCTCTACTGACATCAATCAGTGGTTTGAATGCTTTTCTTTCTAATAGAACTTTTCAGGTAGTGGAACGTAACAAATTTTTGGATATGGGTACCAAAGTGTCACGAAGCAAGGAGTCCTGCTAATATCATTTTTTGGCCCAGTGCTGTTTTCTGTTTTTATTAACGCTCTTACTTGGGTTCTGCCTCAAACCAGTTTTATTCTGTATGCCGACAGAGTTAACATTACTAAAGCTTATAAGGATGATTCCACCCTGAACGGAGATTTTCAGGAGGACATCAAAGCCATACATGTTGTCTTAATATTAGCAAACTGTCAGTCTGTACACCTGGAACTATAGTAATATTACTGGGCATGCCTCAAAGCTGGAATACTCCAGATGCCTTAGAATTACTACTACTCATTAAAAATACATAGGTCTTGGTTTAGATCAAAACCTCTTCTTTCACTTGCATACTGAAATCGATGTAAGTAAAGTGTACTACTGCAGACAAATCTAGCCAGTAATATGGAGCACTGTTGTACTCCTCTGAATTCAAATAAGTGACGGCTTCCCATAACAGCTACGGCAGCTCTGATGTTCAACACACTTACTTATAAAATTCTACACGAATGATACTGTCCTCTTTTTCTCAGAAAACTGAGTTTCAGAAATCGTGGCTATTCATTTGAGAATTAGGGTGGTATCCATTTGCTCATGCACTCTTTACATTTAACACCTTTGGAAAAAAAAAAATTTCCAAAACAGTACCAGCAACATGGAATGAGATTCCAGGAAAAAAAATCACAAAACTGAAGCACTGACAGTTCTTCAAAAAATGTCTCGCCAATAAAAATAAATGATACTTCTGAAACATAGGCTGATGGTCATACACCATAAACTGGCCTAACTGCCTTTTCAGAGTGCCACATTGGTTGTCATCTATATAAGTATTTATTTTTATATATACATTTGTTAGCCAAGTAAGTACACTGGCGCATAGACCTTTTTCAGGTGCAACCTGGGCCTTGAAGACATTTCACAAAGAGTAATACAACACATATAGAAAAAACATTTAGTAGATGCGAATAGTTGTGGTATATGCATTTCGTATATGAAAATTGTTTTGGTATAGACATACTGCTGTTGGGGGTCTTTACATGTCTGAAGAAGCTTATTTTGAGGTAGTGTATTAATCATGAATTTGCTAAATCTTACTAGTTTTCTGTATATTGTTTTTTTTTCCCGGGAAGGACATGCAGACTCTGCACAGAAGGCACCCCAGCCCAAAATCGTACCGGAGAACCTCTTGCTGTGAGGCGACAATGCTAACTGCTGCACCACCGTGGCCGCTGGGTTAAAACATTTACCTGATTTTCCTGCTTTTTGTACTAGATTAACAGTGCGGTACACTGAAATGGTCTGATGTGAATACGCCAGTCATATTATAAAGTAGATATGAACATGAAATTGAACTGCTATAGTGATTTTACAAGAGAATAAGCCAATTTAGTGTGGATCATGGCGATTTAGTGGCTGTCAGAAAAGACGTTCAGATAGAAAAGGAGTTGCTAGCCACGTTATGTGATTATAAAAAGCTCTTGAGTATATTTATAGTAAAAAGTGACTGCATGCAATTACAGAGTGTATTTAAGAAGTCATTTTACAAAACACCATCTAGATTTCAAAGAATTTGTTGTAGACAGAGTAAAATGCTTTGATTGTGGACTGATGTGTACAGCAGATTTACTGAGCTGTTTGCATTTTCCAGAGCAGCACGAAGATTTGAATGGTTGTGATCTGGGAATTAAATGGATATTTCCATAGATACATATGACAGTGGCAGCCAAGAAATTAAAGGTTCCAGATGTGTCCTTGAGTGAGAGCCAAAGATAAAAGTGCATTTAGAAGTGGTAATGCTGGGTTGGTCAGACTAGAAGACTGCCATGAGAAAAATAAATATAGCCTTGTATTTTGAGGAAAGAAATGCTCATTATATTCATTGAAAGATTACATTGCATGCAAGTTATACTGATCAAAGCATATAAACTACAAATTAGTTAAGGATAGAAATGTTGGCGGGTATACGTTAAGCAGTACTTGGGCATTCCCATGTGTAAATAAAGAATCTGTGATGTATTATTTTGACCAGGTATGTCTGCATACACTAAACAAGACATTAAAAGATATGCGCAGTGCTTATCACATTAGTCATTTAAGAGAAGGAAAGATACTTAGGTCTGGAAAGGGCACACAGTTTGGACCATATTTATTTCAGTATCAGAAGATCATATATCTCTGTTGACTACTGGTGGTGAAATTAAAGATGCTTGCAAGTACAACTGTAGTCATTGCACTAAAAGCGATAGTTTTAAAGTATATAATTCCAGAATGATTTTCAGGTAATGGTCCACAGTATGCCAGCATGGAACTGAAGAGATTAGAATTTTGGCATGTTATATATATATTCCTAACTATTCACAGTCTAATGGTCAAGTCAACAAGCCAGTGCAGTCTGTTAAGAAACTCTAGAAAATATTGCAGAACAATGGAAGTGACTATAATATGAAGTTAAAGAATAAAACATGATACATGAATAAATAACAAACTCATCCTGTACAAACATATAAATGTCCCAATGTATCCTTGTTTTGGCCCGTCTTTAGATTATTTGTATGCAAACTCTAAGGGCTAAAAAAAACTACCATGGGAATGTAAATCTAGGCATCTTAAGATCCTCAGAGATCAGTAGTCTAGTAAGGACCTACGAACCATTTAAAGGTAGGTTCAGGAACACCTTAAAAATCTAAAGAAATATAAGCATAAACATCCAGTTGCATATCATTTCATTGTGTTTCTTAGTCGTTCCTGAAAATTGTTTGTAATTACGAGCTTTGAATGATACAGCCTTAATAATAAATGGACCGATCTTGAATCATGGTTGTCAGAAAATCCTCATATTCTTGATATATCAGAACCTGGTTGAAGGCAGTTGCTGCCCTCTACTTTTGTTCATAAAGTAGCTAATCCATATATAACAACAGACTAGGTCCTAAATCAGGTGCTGATGCTTCAGTTCTAATCTCACGGAATAGCTCAGTTACCGTTATGGATTACATTAATTCCCATACTGCAGATGGCAAGAGTCCCAGTCAGTACTCTCATAGATCACTTTATCTGGATATACTCACATGTGGATTGCAGCAGTTTGCAACTTCTACATTTCACTGACTCTGTTTTACATAAAACTCTATAAAATATGGTTCGTAAAGGTACAAATACATAGTAATACAATAATCCTTGGTGATTTTAATATCACTGCTACTGGGACAGATTCTGTTCCTCAGAACAAAATGTTGCAGCAATTTCACCTGGCCAAATAAGTCATAGCCCTTCTTGAACTGAAACAAGAATTGCCTGTAGATCCACATTTGACCTAATAATAACCAACATACAAAGCTGGTGTCTTCAAAATGAAATACTCCCCAATGCTTTGAGTGACCACTCATTGATTAAATCCATTTGAACATTAAGAACATATAAATATAATTGAAGGAAGATCTTTCCCTAATATTAAATTACCAAATCTCAACACCCTATTCTATGTTATAGATTGGTTACCCTGTTTGTTGTGATTGACCCTATCACGTTTTAGACTTTTTCAAATTAAAACTGACCATGAGTCAGGATATACTGCATCTCATTACAAAAAGAAGACATATATCACAGAACTGCATATGGCTTACAGTGGATATTAAGAACAAAATAAAACCAGAGATTCTACCTGGATGAACTGAAAAAGAAACCCTCACAAGAAGTAAATACTCCAAACTTTTCTAAGTCTAAGAAAAGAAACAAGAATTGAACCAATGTTACAAAAACCTTGTTTAGACAGAAACAGGAAATAAAGTGGTCTAGACCAAATCTGATTTTGAAATCAGTAAGACACTTAACAAGGACATTAAATAATTGTACACCTGTAAAAATGAGCCAATAATATTGAACCACTCCACCTTTGCTAATTACTATGCCCATTTTCTGCAGTCCGCAATTACTGACATAACTAAAGACTTTCCAACAATTTGCTCAACCCCAACAAAGAAGAACAAGAATCTTCATTCCCTCATTTACACCTTCTAGTGACTTGTGCAGCAATTTTTTTCTTTCTGTGAAATTTCAGTAAAACAGACCAATTCTATAGTGCTCAAACTTAGCATGTTCAGAATTCAAATCCAGCAAACTTCATCCCACTTTCCTAAGACTTGCAGCTGAAAAAAAATGCTAAAGCCCTAGTCATATCTGTAACCAGTCTTTCTTCAGGCACTGTCCCACCACTGTTCAAGCATGCAGTTATAATCCCACTGAAGTCACTTTTCCTAACATTCTGAAGGATTATAGACCTGTTTCTAATTGGTGCCCTTCACTGACCTGGTAAAGGCTACAGGTAGCATTTATTGCTACCCAAATGAGGGCTCCTTACTTAATGTCTCCTTCCTGATATGACAAGGGCTTTTGAAACCTGTTAAACATGCGTACTTAATAAACTCAAAAGACTCAACTTTAGAGATACTACTGTTTGCTGGTTTTGCAAATATCTGAGAGGCAGAACCTTCCAAGTCCATAGCAATGTCTTATCCTGTCCTGCTGGTACACTTAATACTGGTTTACAGCAAGGGTCTGTGCTTACTCCCCTACTCTTGGCCTCTTTGTCAGTGGTTTCCCCTAGAACTACCTAATCTAAAATTAGTAATGTGTGCAGATCATATACTGCTCCTGCAATCCTTATATTAGCCAGTCTGACCTGCAAACCAAGTTACAAGACAGTTTCACTCAGTTAGGTACCTAATCCACTACTAAAAACTACTAAATAAACCTAAAAAAAAACTAATGTCATGGTCTTCACTTCAACCAAAAAATTACCCACTATCCCTCCTATTCTCTTAATAAATCTTAGTGGAAACATGGTACCTGATATCACCTGACAGAGGTATGTAGGCCTTATACTTTACCCTAACCTCGCCTTACCTCACATACAGATTTTGTAACTAATAAAGTCCTTGCTCAATTGATACTGTGCAACAAGACCAGTCACCTCTGCTCACCTAATGCTCTGACGGATGTTACCAAAAATGTTTAATACCCAAATTGGAAAATGGTCTCCATGCTCCACCTTACTGATACTTAGTAATCCTAACCCAAACCCAGACCCTTTCCCTAATTCTAATGTGCATCTTAACTTTAAATAAGACCTTCCCATAGCACTACCAATATTCAGACAAGTTTGAGATGACTGTGGTTTGATTATGGATAGTGTTTCGGAAAAGGAAATGTTTCTTTTTCCGATGTACTGAGTGCCATTGTATTGTTTGTATGATATAATGAATGCTCAACATGTTGTGATGCATGTTTTGTATGCTAAGCATTTATTAGGTCATCATATGTGCAGATATATTACATGGAGCTGAACTTTTTGTCAGTGAATCTGATCGTCAACATTTGAAAGAACGAGAACACCTGATTCAAATGCACGGACTTTTGACTACAAGATTTCTGTACTGTGGCATTCAGGGAATATGCCCTTTTCCCACTGCAGTGCAATCTCAGAATTGGTATATGTAGTTAGCATGGGGTGTAGGTGGATTGCCCCCTGCAAAAAAGATTTTTTGTAATATATATATTTTTTTTTTTATGATTGTAGGTTTGACTTTTTGTGGTCAATAATTAGAGATTCACTCTTCTGTTATTTCAGTGGAAGGTTATGCTTCCATATACATATACATGTGCATGTGCATATATAGTTATATCTATTATATATATAGATTAGATATAGATATATATATAGACACACACACACACACACACACACACACACACACATATATATATATATATATATATATATATATGTATATAGAGAGAGAGTTTTGCTTATTGTATATGTATGTATGGGTCTATGTCAGAAGCCTGAGTTTTCAGAAAACTCGAAATTCATATTGTCGAGATGATTTGATTGAGTTTCCAAAAGCTGGAATTCAAAAAAACAACAAAAGTCTACCTTTTTTCTACATTTCTACAGGGGACAAGCACCTCTTCACCCCCCCATATATATATATATATATATATATATCAACTCAGAGATCGCTCTACAGTGGGGAAAAGGGTAAATTTCCCAATCCTCACTGTACTGTGATCTCCATTCAAAAGCTTCAAGTTTTTAGAAACTTGATCATATTTTCTCAACAGTATATGAATTTCAAGTTTCTGAATACTCGAGCTTCTGATAGGGACCCATATGTTATATGTTTAGATACACAAACCAAAGGGTAAGAAGTTCAGACAGACAAACAATTCATTACAAACTGCAAAACCCAGCCAAGCTAGAGTTTTCACTGTACCCTTAAACCTCCAGTAATGGAAGCCCATGGGATTTTTTCAAATAACCCTTTAAGGACATCAGGTGTTTCAGCTGCACGGCTTTTAAATGTCCATGATTTTTTGATGCAAGAGGCTGATATAATCACTATGGATGTGGGCTGTCAATCAAACTAGGTGGCTAATGTTTAGCTCCCATTTCTCACTCCTAACAAAAGGAAAGCCCAAGTCCCATATGAGTAGTAGAAAACATTTTCAAGTAACTGAAAGTCACTATTAAGTTTGTACACATGATCAGGGCTCCATGGCACTACCCTCTCTCTCAGAAGATTGGTTAATTGCCCATCCACCTGATCCTTCCCAGTTTCCAGCCCTTTATTCGACAGGCACAGAGCTATGTAGGCCATCTTTGCACTGACATTATCACCTGGAACCTGGAGAGAGGAAGAATCTGAACAGAGGTGCCTTACTAACTGTTAGACCCAGGAAGAGGCTTGATATTGAAGACTGCATACTGGAACACCATTGAACCATGCTCTGAGATCAGGGGCATTCTCCCTCACACTGTACGTACCCCACAACAGCTAGGTATAGATATTCTAGTCACTTGACCTGCATTTAACAAAAAAATGTCTGTAATTTGTAGTACAATGAAAATTGTTATCCCAGGACTCCACTCCACACTGCTGTATTCTTTACATCACAGGCACAACTTGCCTATGCTCAAAGATCTGAGATACTCTGCAGTTCTCCGCTTGGTGAATTTTTTTATTCCGTGGGCACAAGAAAGCCTACACAAAATGTTCAGAGGTCTCAAATTTGCTTACAGTTGTTTCCTACTTGTGCACATCCATGAACTCTGTAAAATAAACACTGTGACTTCTTTCCACAGTTAAGCTATTTCTCTGGATTCATGTATTGCTCCAAAAATGGGAGTCACCTAGCTTGGCTCTAACAGACTACCTCCCCTGCATGTAAAGAAGTCTGTCTTCATCAGAAGAATGGGGACTTGCCTTCTTAATCATGTATATAAGCCTCTTATAAGCAGACACTGTAAACTCATTTGCCAAACAAGAGAAGGTTGGTCTTTCATATTGTATTTCAGGAGATATGAGCCCCTTAAAAGTGGGCACAGCTTCTCATTTTACTTGTGATACAACCATTAGCAAGGACAAGTCAGACTGTGAAAAGTTCTGTAATAAAGCCTTCATAATTTGCCTTCAAGGAATATGAGCCCCACTGTTGCAGACACAGCATCTCATATTACATGCAGTACAAAAGAGGCTAATCAAGTCTGGTGTTGGCCTCATAAAAGCAGGCATTTTCAGTAGTCAGTGTAAACCACTCTTAGTTGGACCTGATGGAGCTCAGGAGAAAGTGTTTTCTTAAATATATTTCTGTAGTGATAGTTCATGGTGTGTTGTCATGTTTTGTTAGTTGAAAAGTTTTTATTTTAACTAAGAATGGGGTTCCACAAGCTGCTGAGCTAGTAAACCTGTTGGGTCTTAAAGGAGTATTTATATAAGGGACTAACATCTAAGTTGTGGGATTGGCTGCTTGTTTTTCCATCTCCTAGATTTTCTACATTCAGCTCCCTTGGACCCTCCCACCATCTGTAACTGCCTTTAAATAACTGACCTGTTGAATGTAATGTATTACAACAAAAACACTCATACATCTACCTACTTAGCTGAATAAAATATATAAAACTTCATTTATTCCTCCCACAGGAAGGGTATGAGAGAGATGGTGAGTGTTCTAGATCTTTGGGCAAAAGTGATTCAACTGGACTAATCATTTGTACTGGTTTCTTCTTGTTAGTCATCTCATCCTTTGGGTCACAGGTGAGATACCAGACCTGACTTGAGCTTTCTGGATTACCTCTGTTTTCTTTTGTGATATATTTTGCTAGTAAATTGTCAGATCAAGAGTAGTGGTTTTTAATGTATTAAGCTATCTACTGATAGTTGAAGTAGATATTCATTAGAATAAGAGAGTTTGGGTTCAGGGGAAACATAGGGGCAGTAGGGGGTTGAGGTGTTAATAAGAAATGTTACTCTTTAAATAAAGTGGAAGTTGAATTTTTTGTTAGTACTGTTTGTTTGAGTAGATGTGGCTGGGGTTGATTGCATAATCTGACCAGGGTTTAATAGGTGGTTGATGTTAGACCAGAGAGCTTTAGGGTTCTTCTGAGTTCCAGTTTGCAGTTTTATGTAGCAATTTTTATGTTAGATATAACTTTATTTGTAGCAGAGTCTGTGAGCTGTTATATAGTGGATAGGTACAATATTATTTTGTTTTCATGTTTTCCATTTTTGTCTTTGGTTTTCAAAAGTTGGTTAGTTTTCTTTGAAAGCCAGAGTCGCTGGGTTTGTTTTGATTCTTTTGGTTTATCGCCTTTTTAATTTCTCCATATCTTTTGGGTTTCTAACACCATGATGAAAATGGACCTCGTTCTTAAGTCAAAGTATGATTAAAGTTCATGAAATTAGTATTGTTTCATTCTTTGACATCAGCCAAAAGTGCTCTTTGTAGCACCCGGAATGTGCCCAGTAATGTCTCCTTCTGCAATTCGTACGGGGTTACATGTATTGGTAACATATCTAAATACAATTGTAGATTTTTTTATAAGACCTATTGGAACTGTCTGGGTATCTTAACATTATCTTTCTTCGACATTGCTCTCGTTTCTGCCTGCAAACTTATCTTTTGGTTCTGATTGGAGCGTGTGATGTATATTTAGAAAAGCTAATTTGAATAGTGTTGTGGCTTCACCTACTTGAATTGTCCATTGTACCATCCAGTTGACAAATGTTAATCTAGAGGTAAATACAAATGTCAATAAATAAAATAAATAGATGAAAGGTAGATTGTGTGCATGGTTATAGTTGTACTGTTTTTGAGTAGTGGTATTATCTCATATAGCAAAATTAGGGAAGTGCTCCTTTATTACGTCAAGGAAATTAAATGAGTGTAGCCATACAAGTTTATGCCATTAGTAAGAGTACCAGTGCCTGTGGTTTGCAAGTCTATGTTTAAATCACCTGATATGATAATTTCTTGTAAAATGTTGGATGAACCTAGAGACAAATGCTTCAGTAGTGTCTCTATGTTGTTGTCATGGGGTATGGAAATTTCATTTACATACAGAATTTCATAAGCGTTAAGACTGAGTTGAGGATATTAGAATCTTATTATTAAACGTGAGAGTGCTGAGAGAGAGAGAGATTTAATAAGTTTTTGTAGTTGATGACTCTTCCACTCTTTTTTTATGGGTTCTGTTTCATAAGTTCATAGGTAGGTACTAGGCTATTGGCCCTAGGGCCTATATAAGCCTAGCCAAACGGTACCCTGGCTTTTGCCACCCAAGAAAATTATTTTCCTGTGCCCCTGTCAAGCAGAACCACAGAAGTGATCCCCGGGGTGAATTTCCTATCTCCCATCCGATCATCAAGATTTTTCTTGAAGAGTGCTAATGAGGAGCTTTGTTTGATATAGACAGGTAGTTTGTTAAACTACCTTACCTGTTTACAGGTAAAGTCAGTACCCCTACTCCTAACATCCCTCACTCCTCAGAAAATATTGCTACCTCATTCAACACACACTTCACACAAACCATACTATCACTAGCTAAACAACACAACCCCCCTCCCCTCCAACCCACACCTTCAACTAGTAATCTCCCCACTGCCTTCTCTTTTTCTCCTGTACCTACCTCCAACATAAAAAAAAACTCTTAACTAAACTTAAGCCCACCAAATTAGCAGCAGGCAACCTCCCAAGTGAATACCTACAAATCGCAGCTGATGCTCTGGCCTACCCAGTATCCATCTTGATTAACCGATCTCTGTCAGAAAGTTACGTTCCCACACTGTGGAAAGTATCACATATAATTCCCCTCCACAAAGGCCCACCCTCCACAGAACTAACCATTTACTGCCCCATAGCTATTCTCTCTCCACTCTCCAAAATACTAGAGAGATGCATACACTCTCAGGTCTCAGACTACCTCCTTACTAACAACCTCCTTTCCAATACTCAGCATGGTTTCCGACCAAACCATAGCACCACCACTGCCTTACTCTCCTTTACTAACAGTATCCTTCAGCATAAAAACAATGGCTATCTCTCATCTGCTACTTTCCTAGACCTATCTAAAGCATTTGACATGGTCCCACACAAACAACTTGTCTGTCCTCAATAACCTATCCTTCTCTCAGTCAGTCACCAACTGGTTTCAGAGTTATCTGTCTGACCTCCAACAATCTGTTGTATGGCAGAATGACATATCTCCCCAGCTACCTGTCTCCATAGGGGTTCCCCAAAGATCCTTCCTTGGACCCCTACTCTTCTCTGTTTTCACCAATAATCTAGCCTCTGCCACCAAACATGGCACACTCATACAATATGCAGATGACTCAACCATCATCTGCTCAGCCCAGTCCCTACCCAAACTGCAAAAAGTCACACAGGAAGCCTTTTCCTCTGTTGAAACCTGGTTATCCGATGCCCAATTAATACTCAACCCAAACAAAACTAAACTACTCATCTTCCAACCCACCAAACATACTCAAAACAACTCTCACTTTAACATCACAGCAAAGGACAACACCACTATATACCCAACTGAACACACCAAATTGCTAGGAGTGGAAATAGACAATAAACTAAAATTTGACATTCACATATCCATGACCATAAAAAAAGTCCACAAAAAACTAGGAGCGTTATACAGAAATAAGCAACTTCTCACCAAAGCAGCAAAGATTTCAATAGCAAATTCCCACCTTATCTCCACCCTCTCTATGCCTCTCCAATGTATACCAACCTAAGGCAATGTGATCTAAACAAGCTAGAGACCTGCTACAACAAAATCGCCAAATTCGCCACAGGGGCATCCTACCGTAGTCACCACTATCTCTCACTTGCTGAACTGGGCTGGCTTGAACTCCCTCACCTCCTCCAATGGTATCAACTCTCACTCGCCCACAAACTAGTAAACCATCCACTAAATGTCCCATCCCTCCAGAATCTACTCCATCCCTATCGCACCACCAGACCACTAAGATCCAGCAACAAAAATCACTTGCAGATCACTAAAGCCAATAACTCTGCTGGTGAAGCACTATTCTCTTGCGCCATAGCCAAATTATGGAACTCCCTCCCACCCACAGTTACCTCCATACCATTGTGCACCCAGTTCAAAACTTTACTAAAAGCGCACCTAAAAACATGCTGGCTATGCCCTTGCAACTCCCACTCTAATATCATCCACCCCATCCAACCACTACCTTTCTTTCCACTCCACTAACTACCTTGATTATATCAAGCTCAGATGCTCATAAGCCTATTACTTATTATACAGCAGGAACTTCTTATTGTAACATTTGTTAATGTCTGTTATGTACTTCACAGATAAAGATTCTAGTTGTCTACTGATGTACTATGTTCTTCATCTGTAAATATGGTGTAAGTAATTGCTATGTTAAATTGTTAATCGCTATGTAATCCAATGTAACTACTGTCTGTTTATTTTAACTGTGGAGCTTTTCTCCCCGGGCCTCCACTGAAAATGGACCTATGTCCAGTCGGACACTCCCGGTTAACAAATGTAAATAAATAAATAAAAATAAATAAATAGTTCCAGAGTATGGGAAGTCTCTGGGACAGGAATCTATCCCTCCAGCATGTTCTGTTTATTGTGGTGACAAGGTTTAGGTCCCTACAGCGTGTTGATGTTCTTCATCTCACATTGCTGCAGTCCTTACATATGGGTAGTCCGCTGTCCTCGGTCGGCCCGAATACCAAAGTATTAGGCTGACGTCGGTCAAGGCGCTTAAAACTGACATCATGACGTCAGGGTACAAAAGAGCATGACCGACGTCATTTCCTCAGTCTTTTTTGCCGCATGGTCCGATGCAGAAGCAGCGTTGCAAGTGCCGTTCGGCGTTCTGAAATTTTCAATTCGGAGTTTCAGACCGAATCCAAGTTGGCTAAGTACTCGCTAGATTATTTTGTTTTTTTCTTGCCTCAGTGTTTTACCGGATGTCAGAAAAAGTGAATAACTGCATTTCTTGTGGGAAAAAGATACCGCATAGGGATTATCATTCTTTGTGTATTCCTTGTTTGGGGCCTGAGCACGACGTTGTTGGGTGTTGCTTTTGTGCTAGGTTCAATAAACGCACTATTAAGCGAAGGTTGGATTGTGCTAGGCTGGTCTTTGGGAAGCGGTGCAATTATAATATGCCGTCGGATTCTCCGCGCTTCCTTCAAGTAAGAAGCGCAAAGACAAAACAGTTAAACCCAGGTAAGATGAGTCGTCCCGGACGCCGGTTCTTTAGAGGCTTCAGTGGAACCGGTGGTTCCGACGGAGACTTCTCTGGAGTCTCAGGGGGAGACTTTGATTTTGCAGGAGGTGGACTCTCAGGAGGCAGGTCAGGCTGAAGGGGCTTCCCAAGTTACTGTACTCCCCTCCCTTCCGAGGGTGGTTAGGCCTTCTCCTTCTGTTTCCAAGGCTTCTCCCAGAGGCAGGCCAGTTTCAGCTTCTGTTGGTGTCACTCCTAGTTCAGCAGGGTCTGTGCCTAAGAAGCACATGCTTAAAATGGCAGAAGATTTAATTACTCTAATTAGAGGTTCTATGCCCCCTCCTGATAAGAGGCCTAGGGTGGAGCCAGAGTTGGGAAGTTTTGAGCAGGCTGGATTTTCAGAGTCTTCAGCTGAAGACTTGCAGGAGTATTCTCCTTATTCTGATTCTGATGCAGATGATTCCACTCCTTCTGCTTCTCCTCCAGAGGATTTTTCTTTTTCAGAGACACTTCATTCTATGAGGGAACATTTTAAGTGGGAAGGTCAGGACTTCTCTGATTCTAGGAAAAGGCTTAGGAGTTTTGCTGTTACCCCAGCATAGGCCCTTGGCTATACCCCTGTTCTGGATGTTGTGGAAGATGTGTTTGCAGAGGCTTCACTTAATCCTGATTCTCTGCCTCCTGCTCCTGTTAAACCGGATAGGTATTACAGGGTGCCTGAGGCTCATAAATATCTTTATAAGAGTCCTAGGGCGGACCCAGAGACTATTAGTCAGGGACCTAAGGGTGTCAAGGCCTCTGTTGTAAAAAAAACGGTTCCTCTAGATAAAGAAGCCAGAGCTTTGGATAGATGGGGAAAGAAGGTCTATACATCTTCTGCCTTAGCTATGAGGGCTTTGAATTGCCAGTTTCATATGTTGAAATATCAAAACTTTCTTCTTTCTCAATTGAAGTCTAAGGTGGATGCTCTGGCGGAAGGTATTGAGTGTAAAGAGTTGCAAGATTTGGTGCATGTCTCTGAACAAGTGGGTAAGCATTCATTACAGTGTGGTTTTGATGCTGTGCAGGCCTCGCTCTAGGGTGGCTGCCACTGGCTCAGTTCTTCCAGGCATGCCTGGTTAAAGGATCAGAATTTATCTGACCATGTTAAGACAAGGATTTTGGATGCTCCTTTGCAGTCTGATGTGTTGTTTGGTTCACCTGTGGAATCAGTCTTGAAGAAAATGGAAGACAAGGCTAAGTCTATGCAGGCTGTTATGATTTTGCAAGTTCAGCCTCCGAAGTTTAGTAGGAATTGGCCTGCTAAGGGGTGGACGTATCCTTCTTATGATTCTCAGTCTAGGGGTAGATCTAGACGTGGTAGGGGCAGAGCTCAGAGTTCTTTCAGGCCTAGAACAGGGAGTTCTCCTGCACAATCTTCGGTGAGGGCAGGGGCCAGTCCTTTCGTAAACAGGCCCAATGACCTACTTTTTCAGCTGCCAGATCCTTCTTGCTTGGCAGCACCTTTGGGAGGAAGGTTAGCACTCTTCAAGGAAAATTGATGTTGATTACCCAAGACAAATGGGTATTGGATATCATACACCAGGGTTACAAGTTTTATTTCCATACCTTGCCTCCTTTCAAAGGCATGCCGGACGCCCTCCTCAGCAAAGACTAGAGGCTCGCAAACAAATTTCTACTACTTCAAATAGGGGCCATACAAACGTTACCTGCCAGAAGTGGGCCTAGGATTTTATTCTCACTGTTTCTAGTACCAAAGAAAGGAAACACGTGGAGACCAATTTTGGATTTATCCATCCTCAACACATATCTGGACATTCCCAAGTTCAAAATGTTAACGTTACAACAGCTTTTACCTCTGCTGGGCAAAGATCACTGATGGTGACTCTGGATCTCAAAGAGGCTTACCTTCATGTTCCTATCAGGCCCAGTTGCAGGAAGTATCTGCTGCCGGGCTGGGACTTCACATTATCAGTTCTCTGCATTGCCCTTTGGCTCATCTACTGCGCCCAGAGTGTTCACGAAGGTTCTGGCTCCAGTGGTAGCTTTCTTCAGGCTAAGAGGAATACAGATCTATCCTTATTTGGACGATTGCCTGATACTGGCTCCAAGAAAAGGATGAACTTTCATCATTTGCAGTATGTGATGGCAGTGTTAAGATGCCTGGGGTATTCTGTGAACGAAATAAAGTCCAGTCTAGTACCCTCTCAGGACATGTGCTTTCTGGGTGTGAGACTGAATACAGCATCCCAGATGGCCTTTTTGACCCCGGACAAACAAAAGAATCTTTCTTACTTCCAGTTGTCTCATCAGTCCAGGCTGACTGCAAGGACAGTCCTTCAAGCCTTGGGGTTCATGGCATCTTTGTATTCTGGTACTTCCCAATGCCAAACTGCATATGAGGAAGCTACAATGGTATCTCAAGAATGTATGGACACAGCACTGCCAAGATTTGGACACTGTCATTCAAATAATACCTTGCATTCAAAAGGAATTTTTGTGGTGGGCTCAGGAATGTCACCTAAACAAGGGACTCTCTGTGACCCGCCAGAGGCGAGCCAGATTTTAACGACAGATGCCTCAGACAAAGCTTGGGGAGCTCATCTAAATGGAAAATGGATACAAGACACGTGGCCTGCCAGACTTCAACATCTACATATCAACTTGAAGGAGATGTTAGCAGTCCAATTTGCATTGATAGCTTTCAAGGATTTACTTCTTCCAGGGCAGGTGTTGATTCAAACAGACAACACAACTGTCATGTGGTACATCAACAAGCAAGGGGAACGATTCTTATCCTCTATGCAGACAAGCAATGATTTTGTGGGAGACTGCTCTCAGTTTACAGCTAAATCTTCAGGCAAGGTTTCTGCCAGGAGCACAGAACTCCTTAGCAGATGTGTTGAGCAGACAAATTATGGATCCCCACGAGTGGAAATTGGATCCTCATGTATTCCAGAGGTTGACAGTGTTATGGGGAACTCCAGACATAGATCTGTTCACTTCTCCACTAAATTACCAGCTGCCAAAGTTTTGCACAAAAGGTTTCATCCCTCAGCTTGGAAAGTGGATGCTCTCTCATTCAATTGGAGCAATCTTCACGCGTATGCCTTTCCACCTCTGCCTCTCCTCCCAAAGGTACTGCTGAAGGTCAGACAGGACAAGCCAAACATGATTTTAATAGCTCCAGATTGGCCTCGACAGCACTGGTACCCATTACTGAGAAGTCTGGTACAGGAGCCTCCATGGCCTTTGCCTTCGATTCCTCACCTGCTGTCTCAGGAGAACGGTCATTTACTCAATGTCAAACTTCATTCTCTACATCTGACAGCCTGGCATATTCTGGTTTAAACCCTGGAGGGTCTCAGCTTCCACAACAAGTTTTGAATGTTATTTTGGAGGCCAGAAGGCCTAGTACAAGGAAAGTTTACGAGATAAATGGAGGAGATTTTTATTTTGGAGTACAGCAAAGGACTTTGATGTTTCTAAACCTAATTTAAGTGTGGCGCTTCAATACCTTACTGAGTTATTGGACAAAGGTTTGTCCTTCTCCTCTATAAAGGTTTATTAGCAAAATTTCTTATTAGTAAGAGTACCAGTGCCTGTGGTTTGCAAGTCTATGTTTAAATCACCTGATATGATAATTTCTTGTAAAATGTTGGATGAACCTAGAGACAAATGCTTCAGTAGTGTCTCTATGTTGTTGTCATGGGGTATGGAAATTTCATTTACATACAGAATTTCATAAGCGTTAAGACTGAGTTGAGGATATTAGAATCTTATTATTAAACGTGAGAGTGCTGAGAGAGAGATTTAATAAGTTTTTGTAGCTGATGACTCTTCCACTCTTTTTTTTATGGGTTCTGTTTCATAAGTTCATAGGTAGGTACTAGGCTATTGGCCCTAGGGCCTATATAAGCCTAGCCAAATGGTACCCTGGCTTTTGCCACCCAAGAAAATTATTTTCCTGTGCCCCTGTCAAGCAGAACCACAGAAGTGATCCCCGGGGTGAATTTCCTATCTCCCATCCAATCATCAAGATTTTTCTTGAAGAGTGCTAATGAGGAGCTTTGTTTTATATAGACAGGTAGTCTGTTAAACTACCTTACCTGTTTACAGGTAAAGTCAGTACCCCTACTCCTAACATCCCTCACTCCTCAGAAAATATTTCTACCTCATTCAACACACACTTCACACAAACCATACTATCACTAGCTAAACAACACAACCCCTCCCTCCAACCCACACCTTCAACTAGTAATCTCCCCACTGCCTTCTCTTTTTCTCCTGTACCTACCTCCAACATAAAAAAAACTCTTAACTAAACTTAAGCCCACCAAATTAGCAGCAGGCAACCTCCCAAGTGAATACCTACAAATCGCAGCTGATGCTCTGGCCTACCCAGTATCCATCTTGATTAACCGATCTCTGTCAGAAAGTTATGTTCCCACACTGTGGAAAGTATCACATATAATTCCCGACCACAAAGGCCCACCCTCCACAGAACTAACCAGTTACCGCCCCATAGCTATTCTCTCTCCACTCTCCAAAATACTAGAGATGCATACACTCTCAGGTCTCAGACTACCTCCTTACTAACAACCTCCTTTCCAATACTCAGCATGGTTTCCAACCAAACCATAGCACCACCACTGCCTTACTCTCCTTTACTAACACTATCCTTCAACATAAAAACAATGGCTATCTCTCATCTGCTACTTTCCTAGACCTATCTAAAGCATTTGACATGGTACCACACAAACAACTTCTCTGTCCTCAATAACCTATCCTTCTCTCAGTCAGTCACCAACTGGTTTCAGAGTTACCTGTCTGACCTCCAACAATCTCTTGTATGGCAGAATGACATATCTCCCCAGCTACCTGTCTCCATAGGGGTTCCCCAAGGATCCTTCCTTGGACCCCTACTCTTCTCTGTTTTCACCAATAATCTAGCCTCTGCCACCAAACATGGCACACTCATACAATATGCAGATGACTCAACCATCATCTGCTCAGCCCAGTCCCTACCCAAACTGCAAAAAGTCACACAGGAAGCCTTTTCCTCTGTTGAAACTTGGTTATCTGATGCCCAATTAATACTCAACCCAAACAAAACTAAACTACTCATCTTCCAACCCACCAAACATACTCAAAACAACTCTCACTTTAACATCACAGCAAAGGACAACACCACTATATACCCAACTGAACACACCAAATTGCTAGGAGTGGAAATAGACAATAAACTAAAATTTGACATTCACATATCCATGACCATAAAAGTCCACAAAAACTAGGAGGCGTTATACAGAAATAAGCAACTTCTCACCAAAGCAGCAAAGAATTCAATAGCAAATTCCCACCTTATCTCCACCCTCTCTATGCCTCTCCAATGTATACCAACCTAAGGCAATGTGATCTAAACAAGCTAGAGTCCTGCTACAACAAAATCGCCAAAGCCACAGGGCATCCTACCGTAGTCACCACTGTCTCTCACTTGCTGAACTGGGCTGGCTTGAACTCCCTCACCTCCTCCAATGGTATCAACTCTCACTCGCCCACAAACTAGTAAACCATCCACTAAATGTCCCATCCCTCCAGAATCTACTCCAACCCTATCGCACCACCAGACCACTAAGATCCAGCAACAAAAATCACTTGCAGATCACTAAAGCCAATAACTCTGCTGGTGAAGCACTATTCTCTTGCGCCATAGCCAAATTATGGAACTCCCTCCCACCCACAGTTACCTCCATACCATCATGCACCCAGTTCAAAACTTTACTAAAAGCGCACCTAAAAACATGCTGGCTATGCCCTTGCAACTCCCACTCTAATATCATCCACCCCATCCAACCACTACCTTTCTTTCCACTCCACTAACTACCTTGATAATATCAAGCTCAGATGCTCATAAGCCTAGTACTTATTATACAGCAGGAACTTCTTATTGTAACATTTGTTAATGTCTGTTAGGTACTTCACAGATAAAGATTCTAGTTGTCTACTGATGTACTATGTTCTTCATCTGTAAATATGGTGTAAGTAATTGCTATGTTAAATTGTTAATCGCTATGTAATCCAATGTAACTACTGTCTGTTTATTTTAACTGTGGAGCTTTTCTCCCCGGGCCTCCGCTGTAAATGGACCTACGTCCAGTCGGACACTCCCGGTTAACAAATGTAAATAGATAAATAAAAATAAATAAATTGTTCCAGAGTATGGGAAGTCTCTGGGACAGGAATCTATCCCTCCAGCATGTTCTGTTTATTGTGGTGACAAGGTTTAGGTCCCTACAGCTGTACTTTTGGAGGGATTGGGATTTCTTTAAGTGGAGCATATCCAACAGCTGTAGGTTTGACATAGCTTTGTATGTTAGGCAATATGCGACAGAGTAAAGCTGGAGTTTTTATTAGACGGTCTGCGTAGGGCATCTTTTTGAGGCTGGTAATCCTCTTTGTGAGGTATTTCTGTGGCCTTTCCAGTTGCTGTAGATGTCTTGCGAGGTGTATACCAAAAGGGGCATTGTACTCTATAATGGGTCTAATGAGTGATGAGTTGAGGGGAACAATGACCTCTTTTTTCCTGGCTGAGAAACCTTTTGTGATGAGGTGTACCACGTAGAAGAATTTCCTGACTACTGTGGCGATATGATTATCAAAGGAGAGACCTCTGTCCACCTGTGTCCCAAGGTCTCTTATCACACTTCGGTGTTAAGTAGACTACCGCCTATGTGGTAGTTCATGGGTACAAAGTTTTTACCAAAAGGGATGACAGTGCACTTTTTGGCATTGAGCTTGAGGCCATGGCTTTGACACCAGCATCTGTCTCAGTGAGGCCCTTTTGTAGGATGTCCACATCATTAGGAGTTTTGATTAGGGCTCCTAGTTTGCAGTCATCTGCGAACTTTGTTAGCCAAAGACCTTGTGTGTTAGCTTGTACTTCAGAGAAGTAGATACCAAACAGGAGAGGACCTAGGACTGAACCCTGTGGTACTCCACTTGTCACTGGTCTGAAGTTGGATTTAGAGTCTGCCACTTTCACATTGTGGGTTCTGTCAGTGAGCCAGTTGACAATCCATCTTGTGACTTAGGGATTTATACCTAATTTAGTGAGTTTATCTATAATTCCAGAGTGGGGGATGGTGTCAAAAGCCTTGGCGAGATCTAGATTGGCTGTGTGAGCCCCTTTATCCTCATCTATGGCTTTGGTGACTGCTTCAAAGAAGTCTATCAGGTTTAGGAGACACGGTCTGCCTTTTACAAACCTGAACTGGGTAGGGTCCAGAGTTTGGAGATTACCAATGTCATTGTTTATACATTCCATGATGATGCGTTCCATAGCCTTGCAGACATATTAATTAAATAAATGTTTAGTCTTAAAATTGTAAAAGCTGGTGGCTGGATTTCCTTGTTTTTAGTTTCTTGCAGTAGCTATGTTGTAGTGATTACAGAGATGTTGAGACAATGTTGGTCTATCCGGCCGTGAGCATCTGGTAGTTTGTTGTGAGTGCTTCTCAGGTTAGCAGCAAAGAGGTGTAAAACAGTGGGCTTTTTGGAGGTTGAGTCTGTAGTGGGGGAAAATTGTAGATATAGTCAAACAAACATTAGGCAGCACTTTTATAGATTTACTAAAAAAACACAGCCACACCCAGGTGAAGGTGTAAAACAAAACCAATACCAAAAAAACACCAAAGAATGCACGAGGAGGACACCAGCTCAAGGTTTTAACGTAGTTAATCTTTAATATTCACTATTTGACACACAGACTTCCTACTGATCCGTAATCCTGTATGTCTAGTATTGATCAGTTATGGCTCATATTTGAGCAGCTCAAGCGTCACTAGCATTCTCTGATGCTGTTTTTGCATGCCATGTAAGTGAATTGGTTTAATGACTACATAGGTCGATTAACTACTTCAACCTTCAGCCCACTCAAACATTGCTAATACTATCACTTCTGTTTTATGTGTAGCATTGCTCATTAAATTGGAGCTTTTCTCCCCGGGCCTTCACTGAAAATGGACATATATCCATTCGGATTATCCTGGTCAACAAATGTAAAATAAATAAATATTCATGTATGCCTGCATGGTCAAGGGTCATTACAACATTTATTCTTTTTAGTGGTATTTATCTTAAACATTAAATTGTTGCTTGCCTGAATAACACACCTATCTGTTTGTGAGTCTGCTTTGCCTACTCTACCCAGTGCAGTTTAAAGTATGTAATCATGTGCGCTGTGGCTGACAGAAAGTCTCTACCCTTGGCATGCTATTTAGTATGTTTTTGATCCCCTCCCAGCACAGTGCAGCCCTAAAGCTGTTGTCTTGGTTTCGATGTCCTTATCCCCCATATCCCAATTGCTCTTTCCAAGTACCTTTGGTGCGACTCTTCACAGGGTGGCCCCCTGGCTTTCCTGGAAGTTGATCCCAACTGGAATTTTTTTGTCATCCTGGGGAGTGGGGGATTCATTAGGGAGTTGCATGCATAGAGCTGGGAACTACCATCCTTACAGCTGCAGGTCAGAATCCCTAACTTAAAGGTTGTCTAGTGCAGTGATATCACAAGCATTGTCACTGACTCCCTCCCCCACAATCTAAGTGGATGATCTCCGAGGCTGCTGGTCTCCACCAGAAGTCGCACAGGGCTTAGGCTTCCTCAGTCATCCTGTAAGGGTAGGAGAGCTAGTCATTGGCTGCATCATTGTATCAGACCCAGTCAACCCTACCAATACTTTGAGTTCCTTTTCAAATTCGGATCACAAATGAATGCTGTGCCTCTGCATCACGGTACTCTTTTTTGGTGGTAGTTGTAGTATAACAAAATGTACTGCACGGGTCTGCTAAACTGCAGCTAGCTGCTAGTTGCTGCTACTTTAAACTGTTTTTATTTTATAGAGCAGCTGTATTGCAGCTAGCTGTTTTATGCTGCTAATATAAAATGATTACCAGTTGTATACAAGTTCTTTTTTATTTAAATAGGGGCAGACTCCTACCACAGTTTAAGACACACAAGTCTGCAAGTAGTAAACAACTAAAAGAACTAACTCCCACAGGTGCAATAAGCAGACATCATCTCTCTCATGCTGAGAATTGAAGTACAACATGTCTTTAAGAAAGAGTTCTGACTATTGTCTATGATAGGTGCCCCTTTACCCCCTTCCACCAGTCTAATATTTCATTTTCAAATGATAGTTTAGGTTAGTTTTCCTATGTATCCAAAAGCATCTCTGGCCCTCATTCACTGGCCACTATTGTAGTGTTTGTTTAGTTGCCATTTGATTAGGAACTTGTCTGTATCTGGTTAACTGCACTTTTCCTGCTTTCAGGAGTCAAATTGGGTAAGGATAAATCCACTTTACACAGAAAAATGTAGCGGGGCAATGCTTCACTCTCCTACCTTCTGCCACCTGTATCATTTTGTTTATAAAGCAGTTATCAAGCGCCACTTCTCCTTGTTCATCCGTAACAGTTATAGTAATCAGTCCACCACCGCACATCATTTTACTACTCTTCTGCAGAGATTTTCTGATAATATTTACTGTAACAGTCCTCTACTCAAACTCTATAGGTTCCATGCCAGAGTTAATCTGATTAGTTCAGGACCAACGTAAGAATTCCTTTTAGCACATTAATTTGCTTGCTGGGTGGACCTCTAGTACAACCTTCCTACATGCGCACTACTAACCTTCTGTCAATCAAGGCACCTCTAAAAGCATGGCTAAAGTCTTCCAAACTGCAATCCTAGTGTTACTAACCATTCCTCAAGCTGCTGGCATTCAATTAAATTGTCATTCTACCAGCCACTCGCTACATGCCCCTCTTCCCACCATTATCAAGGATTATTGTTACTATTTACTATTTGGTAACCAGGTAGGTGGGCTGGCCCAGATAGCCTTTTTCATCTGAGACCCAGGCTCAGAGACAGTAAACAGTGTTAAGTAAACTTAAATTATACACTTCAAATATAGCTTGTTAGGGTTGTATAGATGCAAAACTTTAGAAAGATTACATACAGTTATTATACATTTTTATAAAGTAAAACTGCACTGTTCTTGTACATTTTTAATGAAATAGTTTTAAATTAGGTTTGATCAGTTTACATGGCTTGCGATGCAGTTTGGCAACATTGAATTGCCTCTTAAAGATTTAAAATTGAATTTTCTTGCAGAAAAAAAATATCATAACTTATGTTAATGCATGCAACTTTAATAACGAATGATCCCAATTTGAGCTCTCAACCAACACCCAGCACTCCATAATAATAGCTGTGTTATTCAAAAGTTATTTAAGAATGACTAGGTATTCCCCTCCACCTTTCAATAAAAATGCAACCAGTTCAACTAGTGCAGACCAAGTAATAGGCAGGATGGAGGTATAGCTGTCCTTAAAGGAAGACCTTAGTCCAAAACACCTTGTCATGTTCAAAATTAGCTCCAGCAGAGACTGTGACTGTTTTTTGGCACAAGTACTCCTAGGATCTCGTACCAAAATATTTATAACAGTTATCTGTATCCCATCTCTTCAACGTATCCGTAACTGTAATCTCATCCTTGAACATCTTACTTTGTGAAACACAACAAGCTTACTATTATACGTAATTTATTGGCAATGGCATCACAAAAAAACACCACTCTAGGCTTACCTCCACTTAACACCTTACTCAGCTGGTTACAGAAAGAGCTCAATCCAACCCACTCCTGAGTCACAGAAGGCACTAAACCCAACCCACTCCCCAGTCATAGGTGGAACTAGAATCAATCAACTCAGCAGTTGTAGAAGTCACTAGACCCAACGTAATCAACAGCCATGGAAGGAATGAGCCGCAGCCTACTCCCCAGTCACCATTCATGGAAGGACCTAGACCCAGTCCATTCTCCAGTTACCAGGGGAACTAGACACAACCCACTCCCCTATCATGGGAGGAATTAGACCCAATCCACTCTCTAGTTACAGAAGGAACTAGACCCATCCCAGTCCCCAGTCACAGGAGGAACTATAATTAATGCACCCTATAATTGCAGGAGGAACTACCCCCAATCCACAAAATAGCAATGAAAAGAACTAGACATAAGCCACTCACCAGTCATAAGAAGAACCAGACCCAATCTATTCCCCAATCACAGAAGTAACTAGATGTAACCAACTCAGCAGTCACAGAAGGAACTTGACCCAGTGTAATCACCAGTCATTGAAGGAACTAGCTCCAAATCACTCTCCAGCTTCCGAAGGAGCGAGACCACATTCACTCCCCATTCACAACAGGAACTAGACCAAACTCAGTCCCCATTCACGACAGGAACTAGGTGAAACCCACTTCCCAGTCACAGAAGGAACTCAGACAAACCCACTCCCCAGTCACAGAAGGAACTTGAACAAACCCACTCCCCAGTCACAGAAGGAACTAGACCAAACCCACTACCCCAGTAAAACCTTCCACTGTCCTGCATACATACCTGCCGCATCCAGCAGTGTACTTCAAAAAAATCACTGCTTCACAAGTTCAAAGTGTTGTAGATGAACTTGACTGCAGCTTTAAGCAGGAATTTCACACAATCCATCTCAAACTCCATATCATTGGTAGTTGTATTCTTTGTGCGCTATTTCCCTTACATTTACTTATGACCTACTCTTTCTCACAGTTTTATCCATGTACTATTCCAATACCAGAAGTACCAAACCTTTCAAATGCAGCTGCCTTGACCCATTCCAAATCTTTGCCACAGGCAAAAATTCTGTAAAGAATAATTATAAAAGTCTACATTACATCATCAAATGTGATCACTTAACAGACAAGCAGCAGAGCTTTTGCCCAAATTACTGTAGTCCTATAGAAAAAAAATATCCTGCAATTTCATTTATTTATGTATTTAACATTTGTTGACCGAGAAAGTCTGACTAGGTTCCACAGATCCTGCTTTCAGCGAAGGCCCCGGGAGAAATGCTCCAGAAGCATGTCTTTAGAATGTGGGAGGAAACCAGAGTACCTGGAGGAAACCCACGCGAACGCAGGGAGAACATGCAAACTCCGCACAGAAGGCACCCCTGCTGATAATCGAACCGGAGAACCTCTTGCTGTGAGACGACAGCATTCACTGCTGCACCACTGCGCCACCCATATGATCATCAAAATCAGATAACACACTTAATGTAATTAGTCACAATACATAAACAGAAATGAGCTGTAATCATTGTAGTTATCAGGGTTTAGTGTTTGGCCAACTCTTATTTTCACTTTTAATCAATGACCTGCCTTGGGGTCTCCCTAATAAAATTGTCTTCTGTATGCAGATGACATTGCTATTACTACATCTGGTAAAAATTTAAAGTCCACCTCCCAGTTAGTGCAGGAAGACTTCAAGGTACTATGGTACTGGATTATTATAAATAAACATAAAATGAGTACAGTAAGCACTAATATAATGCCCCACCGGTTATTCTTTACCAGTATCTATATAAATATTCAAGAACCACAATAATCTTACCTTTCCTCTTCACACAGAAATAATAATCATCAAGGTACTGACTGCACTACAGGTTTCCTATAAAATCTCCAATGTACTGGCATTAGAAGCCAAAAGGGCTGTAGCAGTGAATTTATTGTTGACCAGGTTTAAATATGCACTACCCATAATTTCCATATTCACTCCCAGTGAGTCCCCAAACTCTGCTATACTCCAACCCACAGAAAATAAAATCTTTGGATTTATTCATCTGTCCTATGACAGGGCTCTCCACCATACCACATTCTGCAAATGTCATTGACTGCCAGTCTTAGCTTGAGCCGTATTACTCTAAAATTCCCTTACCTACAAATTACTATGTGATGATACGGGCTAATGCCAGCATAGCTAGCTGGAGTTTTGTAAAGAATGATACGTCCTTTGAATATCAAACTGATTTATACAAGATGCTTGTGTTACAAAGCTATTAGAACTGTATGGCTTTTGAATATCAAACTGATTTGTACAAATGCTTATGTTACAAATGTATTAGAACTGTATGGCATTTGAAAATTAAAATATGTTTGTAAAGTTACTAGTGTTAAAGAATGTATCAACAATGGATCCTGCTGAACAGTGAAGGAATATACGTGTGAGACTGTATGTATATATGTTAGCAAATGACACTGAAAGAAAAGAGGTTAACCTCAGTCCAGTTAGTTTTGGAAAATCCTTGAAATTAAATTAGCTGTTAAGCCATAAACATGGCACCCCACTTTCCTGCATAGCACTGGAGATGGTAGGCGTGGAAGAAGCCATTGCACATTAGCTCAGCAGAAAGAAGGAAAGCCCCAGGCACTGCCATAAACATTTAGATGCATATTGTAGCCATCTATGCTAACATGCTGTCTCAAGCTTCAAAGGGGAATAGTGTGTGAACCTGTAGTTAGGTGACCAGATGAGGTCATTCTGCCTGCCATCTTGGAAATTGTAGATATTACAAAGAGAAATTTCTCAGTATTGAGTATTCTGTCTTGGGCCTGACAACAAGAAGGATCATTCACTACATCATCTGCCTTGCTCTATTAAGTAAGCAGGGAATAGCAATTTTCCTAGATTCGGTCAGGAAAATATAGTGAAGCTTAATATAGATATTGTTTTTCTTTATATGTTTGAAGTCTGTCCATCAGAGTTATTTTCAATATTTCCTGTGATTTGAACTCTGGTTTACTGTAAATGTATATTCAGTATTTTCAGGCTGCTTTATTATTTATTATTAAATATATTTTAAACATTTATTTTGGCTAATCCTTTTTAGAAAGTACTTAGCCTTTGAGAGTGCTTATATTTGTTTGGCGACACTGTGTGGGTCACTCCAGAAGGACCAGCTGTCTTGGTCAACTACTACCATTTGTATTAGTATTAATATTACACAGTATAATTGGACATGTTTTGTTAAGGGCCTTAGAGTAGCTGATTATGGCGTGTCTGGTGGCAGTGATAACTACCTTATACTCTGGGGAGAAGGGGGCACAGCAGGTAAATCTGTGCCAGCCTTTACCGTGTGTGTCAGCTACTTGGAGCAGGGACACGAAGAACTGGGTTCACAGAGAGGGTGCTGGAGGACTTGGCTTGGACACTTTGGCCAAGTACCTAACCTTACAGGTGTACCAGTAGGGAGTTTTACTGGGGACCTGGAGGGAGACAGACAGAGAAATCCAGATCCCGGACTGTGTGTGTTCTCTGTGTGCTGTTAAGGGAAATTGTGCTTGATGCAGCGATACAGATAACATACATTATGAAAATCCTAACAATTCAATATTCTGTATACAGTATTCAAAGTTATGCAAGATTCTCAGTTAAGTATGCAGTATAAAATATACTGGAACAGAAGTAACAGAGAGTGAAGGCAGTTGGAACAGACAATGACAAGATAAGGTAGAAACTGAAGTGGGTAGTGGGTGACGAAAGGATGATAGAATAAAGATAAAAGGTCATTGCTGTATTAGACAGGAAGGAGAAATTAAGGATGATATTTATAATCCAGGACTTCGGTTATCTGCGCAGAGAGCCACTTCATGTATATCCGAATACGCTAAGTGCAGGTTATTAGCACTGAATAAGGAAAAGCGAAGGAGTTTGGAAATGTATGCCTAAGTTAAGTGTTAATGAAGTACTATGTGACAGCTGTAGGCTTCGTATTACTTTGTATCTGTTTGGATAGTGTTGACGGACACAGCTATGCACAGTTACTCTTGAAAGACCTAAGGCAAGCTGTGGTTACCAATATTTTAAAAAATAACTGGGTTTAAAATGTTTTAAATAGGGGTATCCTTATGAGTGCTCCCTGTGGGTTACTTTAAACAATAGGAAAGGGGAGATAGGAAAGATTGAAAAATTGGAGACACAACAAAAAGGGAATTGGAAAACATCGAGAGGGTTGTGCTGGAGGAGGTTCACTGTGTTTTTGGCAGGGCCCCCCATGGTTTCCATTTTTCTTTTTTTTTTTTTTTTAATGAGAGGGTAGTGTACATATGAAATAGGTAAGAGGATGCACGAGACAGGATAAGGGAAGAAGGGTTGAGGAGGTGCCATCAGGAATCACAGTCCTCAGAGCCTCAAACTTTTCACTGCCAGACGGTGGTGCAGAGGAGGACACCAATGTTGAGGGGTAGGAAACTGTATTAGTGTGGTGGCTGGCACCACCTGAGACAGAATGTCTTCAACAAACTGAAGAGAGGCCTCAGCTGGCTGAATCTATCTGTCAGCTACTGCTTCCAGGACATCTTTAACCAAGTCCTGAAGCCCCCTTCAGTGAGGCTTACCAAGTTGCCATGTGCCAGGGTACTTGTAGGACCAGTGCCACCTCTGTAAACCTGTGAGGATGTCTGCTGATGGGCAGAGGATGAACACTCCCTAGCCTAGGCGGTACAAGCCTGGGCTGCTGAAGACTATTTTGGATTTGTAAAAAATGTACATAAATGGGAGAGAAAGAAAATAATAAAGATGAAAAAATGTATAATTAAAATAAAAAATACAGAAGAAAAAAGGGGGAGACAAATAGAACATAGATGGAATAAATTCACACATCATGTTACACAGCATTCAGTTTCTTACTTTAAAACTTTGTTTTTTGATAAATCTTTATTGAAGTAAAACAGAATGTGCAGAAGTGCTTATGCAGGCTTTGGATTAAATGTTATGGATAGTGCTTATGCATTCTTTGCAGAAAAATATATTGCTATCAAGTTCTGGTGAGGTTTACATGTTGCAGTTACTACACAAATATAATGGTCATATCTATGCCTGATATACATTCTTTATATACATTCTTTATAAATACTTTAACTGATTTTATTTCATGGAAGTATTTATAAACATAGAATGCTGCAGTTTATATATTGGCATATCTTTTACATTTGGTTGCAGTAATGTAGGGAATGCACTGTAGTGCTTCAGTTACCATGCTTTACATATTAGTTCCCCATAAACACACACACACACACACACACACACAGATATATATATCTATATATATATATATATATATATATATATATATATATATATATATATATATAAATCAGTTGTAAAACACACTGGACTGTTTACTGCCTTATTTATGCTTGCCAGCTTCTTCAACCAGCCTAGCCATTCTTCATTGTTGCTGTCACCTGTTGTAGGCAATCTGATCCTCAAGAACCTCAGCTATAAGGAGGAGGCATAAGACAATTTTCATTTACCTGTATTTCATCTTTTTTCCTTAATATTACTTATGACTAATACTTGCAAGGCATTCCATTCACTGCAGTTCTTGCTTAGTATGCATATGCGTATTACTGTCTGAATTCTCACACTTTGCCAATTTGCACTTTACTGTAAGTTATAAACAACTTGGTACACTTTGGGTGGAATGGTGTTTTAAAATGCTATGCTTTGCATGTAGCAGTCTTTGAATTATTGTTAACCAGAAGGTGCACATACAGAAAAAATGTAGCAAGTCATGGAAGTTTTCATTTCCTTAGCTGTATAAAGGTATGAGCTTTGATAGTTTTCTTCTGTAAGAATTCTAAGCACATTACGAGTGATTTAAAAATGTATAGAGAAGTAATAAAACTGGTCGTTTATCACTAAAGTTTGTGCAGGGCATTCACTTGATACTGCAAGCCCCACTCCTCCCAAACCTCCCCACCAACTAGGATGTAGTGCCTGACTTGAGTTCAGCCAACTTGCACATGCAAATAATATTGTAGAACAAACTACTATCTTTTACAATTATTATACCAGTAAATAATTTTCTGTTGTATATAAACTGTGTGCATGTAATTTAATTACTGCCCAAGATAATGCAATCAAAAAGTCTTTAGGTTTCTGCTGTTAGGGGTCACCACAGCAGATCACTGGTCCACAGATTGATTGGCAGTGGAGTTTTTACAGTATCGAGTTGCCAGCCCGGTGCCCAAACTTACACAGAAGGTGTGTGCGTACACACACACACATATATATTTGCATTTCCACATATTTTTATTTAATATTGCATTATCTTAGGTAGTCGGCCGCGGTGGTGCAGCAGTTAGCATTATCTCCTCACAGCAAGAGGTTCTCTGGTTCGATTTTCGGCTGGATCTCCTTCTGTACAGAGTCTGCATGTCCTCCCTGCAGTCGAATGAGTTTTAAAGACATGCAGTAGGTGTGTGTGTGTGTGTGCGTGTGTGTGTGTGCGTGTGTGTGTGTGTATATATACATATATGGATCCAAGAAGCTTGAAGTTTTAAAACTTCGAACTTCAAAAGGCTGAGACCATAAGATCGAAGTTTTGAAACTTTAAACATTTTGAATGGAGATCACTGTACAGTGTAGAATGGGATATTTACAATTTTCCTTACTGTAGTACAATCTCAGAGTTGGTATATTTATTTAGGAGGGGTACAGGGGGGCTTCCCACCCTGCAAAAATGTAAACAAACAGAAGAAAAAAAAACATTTTTTTTTCTTTTTTTGTTTTAATTAGGTTTTCAAACTTTCAGAACATCGATATTATGGTCTTGGCCATTTGAAGTTTGAAATTTTGAAATTTAGAGCTTCTGAATTACATATATATATACATATATATATATATATATATATATATATATATATAAATACATGAACAATTAGTTGTAAGTGTACTCATGCATGTGTATTTATACAGACAATTGTTATCACATAAACATTTCATATATTTGTATACATATGTAGTTCTGTGTAGAGATATGTTTATGCATTCTTTTGCTTTATTATTATAACATTACAGATACATATTTACAGTTATTCATATTGTCTTCTAGCAAATTCCTTCAACTATGCAATCCTGTTTTAGTTTATTTTTTTAAACCTATGTTTAATATGACCCCTCCAAAAAAAAAATACCAGTACTTTATTTAGTCAGCTACGTAGCTAGTTTATTTGTTTACCAGGGTAGTACTCGGACCACAACAGACCATTTGCAGGCACAGCCCAAGTGAAGAAATTCACAGAAAAAAATAAGGCCATGCAAATTCACAAATAGAGTAACTAAAGAAGGTAGATAATCAGAGTAGAAAAACAAATTAATTGTAGTAATAAATATGAGAAGAAAGTAACAGGTGAAAAAAGAGGGTCATAGTAGGAGTGCTGCACATGAGAGAGTTAGGTTGTGTGCCCAGTGGAAAAGCACTTGCAGTCAGATTTTTGATGGAAGTGTCTTTTGAGTTGAGTTTTGAATGTGAGGAAAGAGAATATTTTTTGGAAGAGGGACAGGGATTGCCAGAGTTTGGGTGTAAGAATGGAGAAGGAATGGTCAGCATAGTGCAGTTTGGTTTGGGGTCTGGAGTGAGGGACTTAATTGGGAGGGGTTTTAGGGGATAATTTTATTATGAAGTTTTTATTCTCATTACGTGTAATATATTATTATCGACATGGGATGGGGTAAGGCCAATCTATAACCAAATGGGATATGTTATTTCAAGAACAAAAAGAGAAATTGGTTAGGCTTAAAATGCACTTATGCATTTGGCTGCAAGAGGTAGGGAGGCACCTAGTTGAAATAGTTTAAAAAAGATGAGATCCCAGGAGTAGATCAACTCCTTAGGAGACCAACAGCCATTTGACTTTGGAGAGGGTAATGCAGTGGTGTTTGTGAGGGTAAATTTGACATGAATTGGCAGATTTTGTTTTCAGTGGACTGTTGAATGGATGCGTTCTTTAGAGGTTGTGGATATAATGGGGAGCCCGTATTCAAGTTGAGTAAGGATTGCAACTTTGCCTACTGTAGCCCTACCTAGTCTGGAGGGTAAGAGAGGTATTTTCCAGGACCAGAATAAAGGAGAATTGATCTTTTCCAGGTTTTTTCAATGTGAATTTGGAAGTTAAGTGACTGGTCTAGTCATTAAGCTAATTATTTAAACAATATGGTTGTTTCTTTTGGGGAATGATTACTATAGAACTCTGGCCTTCTCAGCTGGCCTGACCAGGTGATCCCTATTAGGGATGACAGGTGCTCCTCTAACTCCTGCCAGATACCGATAATTTTCCAGTCTGAACCACTTGTGTACATCTAGATGTTATCCAGATATGACTTCCTAAGAAGGTGGACCATTATCAGGGTTTCTTTGTCTGACCAGCTTGAAACGCAGCCTAATGCCTTCACAGGTGTTGCCATCATTCAAGTGCCAACCCAGAATTCATTTATTTTACATTTATTTATCGGAGATGTCCGACTGGACCAGTGGCCCTTTTTCAGCGGAGGCTCAGGGAAAAAAGCTCCATTACAAAAACACATTAAAAACAATACAAGAAATTGATAACGGTCAAGAATACATAACTTTGGTAAATATAGGTAGTAAATAGTTTATACATAAAGAATAAAAATTGAGAAAGCAATATAAAGTGGATAAAAAAGAAAGCTAACAAACTGGTATGAAATAGCTTGTGCCATCATATAGAAATGATAGTGAGCTTTGAGCAGCCTATTTGTCGCTGGAGGAGTTGTTTCAGCTCAGAATCTGTAGTTTTATTGGCCATTTTGGGGTGTTTCTATCTCTTTCATATTTCTGTTTAAAAACCCATCCTTGCGTGGTTTTTGCACTTGTATTACCTCAGCAAGATCCTGCCAGGGTGTCCTGCAGAGTTCTACAGCAGAGAGAGAGAAAAGGGTGACTTTGAGTGGATTACGTACCTCTGTTTTGCTTTTTATTGCTTATTTTCGCTAGCCACACTATTCTGAGCCGTTGTTATTAACTTTGCAACTTACTTGAACTGTTTTTTGAATTCTGATACTGTCTGCACTTTAACTGATCATTTTTAAGTGTTTTTCAACTGTTGATCTGTTGAGGGCTACACACTCAAGTGCGATAGCCATTTTTCAGCTTTAAAAAATGTTTGTTTTACTGTATCTGTTTTAATTTTTGAAAAAAAAATCCTCTCTCTCTACTTGTTTCCCACCTTTCTATAACCAGTAGAGTCCGGTTTCCAGATTTTGCTGAATTCTGGGCTGTTTTGTAGTTTCTGTATTGCCCAGACCTTACTAAGATAGAAGGAAGCTTCTCTGTTCATCAGTGAGAGTGATGAGCTTTGAGCAGCCTATCTGTCACTGGAGGAGTGGTTTCAGCTCAGAATCTGTAATTTTATTGCCCATTTTGGGCTATTTCTATCCCTTTCATCTTTCTGTTTCAAAACTTATGTTTGGGCAGTTTTGCGCATTGCACAGCGCCATTTAACTAGGGTTAAACTATTCCCAGTGCCAAAAAGTCTGCTCTTCTAATTTTCCCTTAGAACTAGCCAGTTTTCTAGTTTTAGCACTCAAAACTGTTTCCTTGTGCTCAGCACTTGTTCAAAACTCATTGCAAGCACTAAATAATCTACAAATTACTGCAGCACTCAACTTTCCTCACTTGTTAGGAGGAAAACAGTTTTAGTACTTAAATTAATAAGCACCTATCCAGGCTTGTCTAAGGGTCAGCTCCCAGTATTTTCCCCATCCACCTGATGAACCTGGGCATCTTGGGGCAATGTAGCAATTGCCTCATGTACACAGACAACCCTCTCCTCCTACCACCCAACACTACAACCTGTGAGAGATGCACTTATATAGCCAAACTGGAAGCCAAGCTCTCTTCAGTCAAGACTGTACTAGACAGTCAAGGGGAGAAGGTAAACACCTGCACCACACCACACTCAACACCTAGTTCATCAAAACTTACACCACCTGAACGCACACATAGTAACACAAAACACACATACATTTGTGGAGGCTCTCAATAAAAATCTGCCCAAACAACAGAGACCTCCAAAGCTGAAACGCAAGCAACTACCACCCCCAACACTACCCAAATGACACATAGCCCACAAAATCAGTGTGCCACTAAACCTCAGCCCATAAGCCAAAACAACGTACCCAACACAGTAGTCATAGGTGACTCTATATTCAGGCACACCGATGTCCCACTCAACAGGCTAAGCAAGGAGAAAGTTACTGTCAGCTGCCTGTCGGATGCCAGGATCTGCCACATAACTCAAGCACTCAGGTCACTGCACAAGTACAAATATGACTCTGTCATTGCCCATGTTGGTGTGAATGACCTGAGACATACCTCCCTGGACTACATGAAAAGAGACATGGAGGAGCTCTTGGATCATGTAGCCCAGGCAGGTATGACCCTAGCCCTGAGTAGCATCCTGCCATCGCCCAGAATTATACCACAATACAAGGACAAAATGATTGACAATTGGCTAAGCTTCTGGTGTCATTCTAAGGGGATCCAGTGTCTGTATACCTGGGACGACATGATCGACAGACCACGATGCTTTGCTAGAGATGTCCTGCACCTGTCGCCCATGGGATTCCAGATACTGGCTAAGGCTCTTGCCACCCCTGTAGTGCCCTTTTTAGGCAAGCTTCAAATGACAATCTCATCACCGTACCAGGTATAAGCAAGCAAAATCTGAGGGTAATGCTACTTAGTGCTAGAAGTCAAACCTCAAAATGCATTCACTCGTGGCACTCCTTAAAATGGCGAACTTTGACATCTATGCAGTGACGGAGACCTGGTTCAAGACTCCAGAGAGCACCCCTGCATTACCAGGCTATAGCTCATACCACACCTTTTGGCCACCTAACCTGGACCAAAACACTAAAGGAGGAGGCGTGTCCATATTTGTTAAGGATATCCACTCCACCAGGCTAGTTGCTCAACATAATACATCCAAAATTATTCAAGTGCAACTAACACTGGGCAAGGCTGTAATCCAGGTTGTAGCTTATTACAGATCCCCCGCCATGCCCCACAATGCCCACTCCACATTTCTTGATATACTGGGTAATATTAAGGTACAACCAAATACCCTAATAATGGGAGATTTCAACTGCCCCACCATCAACTGGGAAAACTACTCATGTACTAACTCATTTGCTTAACGCTTTCTGGAATTCTTAAATACCAAATCCCTGGATCAACTTGTCCAAACCCCCAGCAGGGACAGCAATATCCGGGACCTGGTCATTACCAGTATGGACAACTGATGTTCCATGCCAGAGGTCAACTCCTCGCTGGTCAGATCCGACCACAAGCTAATCATCCTAGACATCAATATCCCACCCCCATTAAGGAACCCACCTTAAAAAACTTCTCCAAAGCCAATTTCATGCTTCTTAAGACAGAAGTGGCAAGCTTCACGACACCCATACAGATGGAAAATAGAGGTATGACTGCTGAATCCTATACAGATGCACTGTATAAGCATGCCATCCCCAACAGAACCAAGACGCTATCCTCCAAAAAAAGGAAGCCAATCTGGTGGTCCCCTGCCATAAACAAACTCTACAACAGCTGGAAGTAGCTGTTGCAAAAAAGAGTAAAGTCCCCGGATTGCAGGAACTCGCTGGTCAACCTCAGTAAGAAACTGAGATCCTTCATAAAATCCTCCAGAGCTAGTTGCAAAAATAAAATCGCCACTGATTCTAAAGACAACCACAAAGCACTCTACAGCTATGTCAGGAATCAAGAATCTCAATGGCGACACTCAGATCTACTCTGAGCTACAGCACAATGACACTAGATATATAGAACCAACTGATATTGCCACCATGCTGGCAGATAGGTTCAGTGCAAACTTCACCCCCCCCTCACCCCCCAAAGGGCCCATCACTATACCGGAAGAATGCAAAGCCCCTGTAATCACGGCTGCACAAGTAAAGACCTCACTCTCCAAAGCCAAGAACACAGCATCCATGGGACCTGACAACATCCCAGGCTGCTTTCTGCATGAACTACAGAATGAACTGGCGCCCCACCTAAGTACCATGTTCAATCATAGCCTCACTTCAGGCTTTGTGCCTACTAAATGGCACACAGCAATGAACTACAGAATGAACTGGCACCCCACCTAAGTACCATGTTCAATTATAGCCTCACTTCAGGCTTTGTGCCTACTAAATGGCACACAGCAATGGTTATCCCACTCCACAAAGGAGGCACCATCACGGACCCTGGGAACTACCGCCCCATTAGCCTGACATGGTCTGCAAGGCCATGGAACGTATCATCTTGGAGCTTATAAACAAGGACGTAGGTAACCTCCAAACTCTGGACCCCA
Organism: Protopterus annectens; assembly: GCF_019279795.1. Lineage (NCBI taxonomy): Eukaryota > Metazoa > Chordata > Ceratodontiformes > Protopteridae > Protopterus > Protopterus annectens. The sequence continues at coordinate 1,168,474,521 of NC_056737.1, read as the reverse complement.
CTCAATTTGGGTTTGTAAAAGGTAGGTTATGTCTCCTAAACCTGATTGACTTCTTTGACTTCTTTGAAGTAGGCACCAGCGCTGCGGATGAGGGTAAGGTGGTGCACACAGCCTATCTTGACCTCACCAAGGCTTTTGACACCATCCCCCACTCTGGAATTTTAGATAAACTCACTAGAATGGGCATAAATCCCTATGTCACAAGATGGGTGGCCAACTGGCTCAGTGACAGAACCCACAGAGTGAAAGTAGCCGACTCCAAATCCAACTTCAGGCCAGTGACAAGTGGAGTACCACAGGGCTCAGTCCTGGGTCCTCTCCTGTTTGGCATCTACTTCTCAGAAGTCCAGGCTAATACAGCAGGTCTTTGGCTAATGAAGTTTGCAGATGATTGCAAACTAGGTGCCATAATAGAATCACCTAATGATGAGGACATTCTACAAAGGGGCCTCACTGAGACTGATGCTTGGTGTCAAAGTCATGGCCTCAAGCTGAATGACAAGAAGTGCATTGTCATCCCCTTTGGGAAAAACACTGTACCTATGAACTACCACATAGGCGGTAGCCTACTAAATACCAAAAGTGTGATAAGAGACCTTGGGACACAGGTGGACAGTAGTCTCTCCTTTGATAATCACATTGCCACAGTAGTCAGGAAATCCTTCTACGTGGCACACCTCATCACAAGGGGTTCACCTCCAGAAAAAAAGAGGTCATTGTTCCTCTCTACTCATCCCTCATCAGACCCATTATCAAGTATAACACCCCGTTTGGCATGTACCTCACAAGACATCTACAACAAGCTAGAAAGGCCACAGAAATACCTCACTAAGAGCATTACCAGCCTTAAACAGATGCCATACGCAGACCGTCTCAAAAAACTCCAGCTCTACTCCATCGCTTATCGCCAACCCAGAGGCAACCTCTGGCTAACATACAAAGCCATGTCAAACCCACATCTGTTAGACATGCTACACTTAAAGAAACCCCAATCCCTCAGAGCCACATGCTCCAGGGACCTAAACCTTGCCACCACAATAAACGGAACATGCTAGAGGGATAGATTCCTGTCCCAGAGACTTCCCATGCTCTGGAATAGACTACCCTGTCATATCAAGCAAAGCTCTTCATTAGCCCTCTTTAAGAAAAATCTCAACAATTGGATGGGAAATAGGAAATTCACCCTGGGAATCACTTTTGTGGCTCTGCCAGGCAGGAGCGCAGGAAAATAATTTTCTTGGGTGGTGAAAGCCAGGGAACCTTTTTGGCTAGGTTGATATAGGCCCCATAACCAATAGCCCATTACCTACCTAAGAAATGAGTCAGCAGATCAATATCATGCTTTTAGTAGAAAGAACAAGAATGGAGACAACCAGTGCAAAAACAAAAAATATATAAAAAAATAAATAAACTGGTAGGCAGTAAAGCAAAAACGATTTAATAAACAGAAGCACAGTAAAACTAGATAAAAACAAAAAAGCTAAGCGCTTTCATACCAAAACTAGGTACTTCATCAAATATACTGAACCAACATCTCAACAGTCTTTAAATACATCAGTGCTTAAGATCACGCGACTTCAACAAGGGATTAATTGCTATAAAGTCATTTAACCCTTTACCTGTATCAGCTTGCAGAATGGTTATCCATTTAATTTCCAGGCACTCTGTTTGAGTCTTAACATCACCCCCTCTGATCCCAATTTCACATATTTCCAAAACCATAAACTTGAACCAATGGTTCCTACCTACAGATGCTACATGTTTAGATAAAGCATTTCTTTCATGCCCTTTGTTGATACTATACAAATGCTGCCTAATTTGATCTCGAAGACACCTGTTGGTCTTACCAACATAAAATGCACTACACACTTCACAAGAGGCATAATATACTATATTGCAGGTGCTACAGGAAGCATATAAACATCTGTTGAGTGTCAGGATGAACTAGACTGTCATCACTCCTTCTATATCTACATGTATTACAATGATGGCAGGGATAAGTATAGCAATAATCACGCTTGGTGGTAAAGAATTTTGCCACGGTTGGCGTGGTTTGGTCGAGGGCAAAGCCCGAGGACCAAACAAAGCCAACCGGGTAAATTTAGCATTACCCACACCCAGAAGTGGTTATTGCTATTATACCATGACATTATTTAAGAAAAGAAACTGTTACTTTTCTTAAATAATGGCATAGTATAATGCCTGTTTACTGCCCTTCCGCAGATGTTCGGCATCTGCGGCAGTTCTGATGTACTGCGCGCAGTACATCAGAGCACGGAGAAAGCAAGATCTCCGTTGCTATGTTAAATGAGTTTAACAGGCGAGAGAGTTTTAAAATAAGCAACGGACATCTCCGTTTTTTAAAACGTCTTCGCTATGTTAAACTCATTTACAATAGCGATACACCAAAAAGCAACGGAGATCTTGCTTTCGTTCACCTTTGCGCTGCTATCTCGCTATGTTAAATGGGTTTAACATAAAAATAAGCAACGGAGATCTCCGCTATGTTAAACCCATTTAACATAGCGAGTTATAATGGAAAAAGTCCGGCGACGGACCTTTTCCATTAGTATAACTCGATTTACAACGGGCACGCTGGCCAATCAGCGTGCACGTTTTTGGGGGGGTCATGGTATAATATCAGTTTTATATATACTACTAGCAGTACTAATAGGGATATTAGATTTAAAACATAACATCCTCTTAAGAGATGGACGATTCCTGTAGCAAAAACGAGTATTGCCTAACAGATCTTTATATCTCTTGTCACACATAAGAACTCTCCAGTGTTATCGAACTATTCCACATATAGCCTTATTATCATTGGAGTAGGTCAAGTTCATGCGAATAGATGGAATGGGACATCTATTGTCATTGTCAGCACCATAAAACTCAGTATTAAAGAATGGTCTAGTGCGAATATCCCTTAAAGCAATAGTGTCATTCTATGCCATACTGACATCCATATCAGTATATCCCCTATCTAAGAAATTCTTACTAAGGATATTAAAAAATCCATACATGTCACTGTCCCTCGTATGTAGGCATGCTATCCTAAAAAACTGTCTTTTAAGGACATTTTTTTTAAACATGTTTAGGATGCTTGCTGCGAGCATGCATTATACTATTCGCTGTACAGGGCTTCCTGTATAGGCTGGTATCCAACTTGCCATTGATCTTACTAACGGTCACATCTAGAAAAGGGATAACTTAGGAAGAATACTCCTGTGTAAAATGTACGAAATCAGTAGTACTATTGAGATATTCTTAAACTCATACAGGGCTTCAGCCGTATTTCCCCATACAAAGAAAATATCGTCAACATAACGACCATAGAATAATACAAACCTGGCGAAAATGTTATGGTCTGAGAATACATATTCTGACTCCCACTCAGCCATCACAACATTAGCATAAGTATTAGCACAGCAGGTCCCCATGTCCACCCCTGTGCGCTGTAGGTAGAATTTCTGGTAAGTAGAACCTTCCTGAGGATGAGGGTTGCTGCTGCAGATGTTGGTAGTAGCCAGTGTCCACACCATCTCTGATTATTTCAGTGCCCTCATCTTGTGTGTCATAGTCACCCCCCCATGGATGGTGAGGAGGTATTCCTCATCTGGTGTTAATGGAATAAGTGTTGGACCCCCCCCCCCAAACTGGTATGGGCAACTGCATTCTGCCTTGCTTCTAGCATGTTCTACCATATCATTTGCCTGCTTCGTGCACTGTGTTGAAGTGTGGTTTCTTACACCAACTGCATTAATGCCCAGGACAACTTGATTCCAGGCTTTTGCCCTCTCAGCTTGTTTGGGCTTCTCTTTACCAAGCAGATGTTTCCCATACGTCCAAAAGGTAGCTATAAGGGTATGAGTTTCCACTTGGCTGAAGTTGTCTTTTCTCTGCCTGCCCTCTTGTTTTGCACTATTATTTTACATGAAAATAAGGCCACAGTCATACACAAGAAACTTGATGTAATCAGTAGTCAAAAAGCACAACAATGACCATGTGTACTTGCCATCCTCCTATAACAATAGGTAACACAAACCTCATAAATACATACGCATGCAAAATCTCAGTCCAGCCAAGTAAAACTGTGCTACAGTAATGCCTGCATTATCATAAATATGTTCACAACAGTAAAGCAGTCTGTTTAAAAGATTCATCCTTTCCCTAGCTCCTACCGTTGTCATGTATTCATAATACTGTAATGTTTAATTCTTCAGTGACACTCACAAGTCTTCAAGAACACATGTATGTTCATCGAACAACACATTCTTTCCACTTCAGTACTTCACAATTAAAACACATATGTATGCACAATCACTACATGACACCAAATCAAAGGATTTTTCTCAGTGATCATAAATCACTTCCACTGTTGTTGTAATGATTTTACATTTACAAATCGTAGCTTTACATTATTTGCAAAAGCCAGATATGTCTACCATTTAAGTAAAATCAACATTTCTTCAAGATTATGCACTAATTTACATAATTTTTGAAGTGTTTTCATTTTAAATTTCAGTATTTTTATTATTTTTTCCTACTTTATGAAGTACGAGGTTTCATAAGTCATTTGCCACCTAACTCGAGTAATCACAACTTAATATGGTGGTGGTAAACTATTTCATGTACATTAGGGTTCATTTATGCTTTCTGTATGCAAATTAGTCCCTTTACACTTATCTCTCTGAATCGCAATAATACACAAACTTGTGTAGCCTTTTACACATGTAAGCTAATCTTGGTTACTCATTAGCATGGCCTCAGGTTCAGGTGAACACACTGCAGACAGCTGCGGAGTCTTCAGCAGTCGCAAGCATGCAGCTTTAACAACTAGTAAGCCTCA